>NC_037674.1:45458670-45521090 GCF_003255815.1 Theropithecus gelada | reverse complement strand
AAAAAAAAAAAAAAAAAAAAAGAAATTGGATTGTTTGGGAAAATAAGCCAGAAATTAATTATATTTCAAAACAATTTTTAAACACTTGCATATGTTACCTTTTTTCTTTTTTTTGCAAATTCAACTTGAGAAAAGTCTTTCTAAGGGCAAAGAGTAGATAGCGTCACTCCAATGAGATGTAATTCACTCTCTAAGCTTGGCTTGACGTGTTCAGCTGTCTATAGTGGCCTCGGGCTTCTTCCCAGCTTTGGTGCTATCAAGACTTGTTGACTCTGAGCTGTTGGGAAATTCAAGTCCAATTGCTGCATTTTATTATTTTCTGTCATGTCATTCGCTAGAATCCCTTAGGTCTCAGCCAGTTTGCTTAATGTTATCAGCTGTGGTTCATTCTCCCTGGCCAGCGTCAGCATTTCTCACTTTCGCTCCGGCGCCTACGTAATGCATGGAGAATCTGTTGAGGAGACTTCTGTCTTCTGCTGGTGCTGACAATGTCTTTCCCAGCTGTTTAATGTATTCTCAACCTATTTGTGCAAACAATGCAGCATGTGAAACCACAGTTGGATTTTATTGAAAACGATGGGTGTTCCTGTCTACCTTCCTCCCCTGTTAGGAGCCACTAAACACAAGGACAGTTCTACTTGGCTTTGACTCTCCAGCCTTTGGAAGAGGGAAATAAATGTAGGAACACATGTCAAGAATATGTGGAAATCACTTGGCCTAGAACCATAGAGCCTTTCTGGAAAGGGACATCTCATTAGCGAGAAGCTTTCTCCATAAACCCGGAAGGAAAGCTAGTGTTTCATTAAGCACGGGGAGGAGAGCAAGGCTGTCTTCAGGTATTTGTGGGGACGTACAGCCTAAGTGCCTGCCTGCCCTCCTGAGCACCCCAGGTGATCTGCCCCCAGTTTCTGCTGATGGCCCCACCTGAAGCACAACTACTGAAACAGGTGGGTGGGCATCTGACCCAGGCTTGGGTTATCTTACATTCTATCGCAGTGCTGTGGTCTGAATGTGTCCCTAGAATTTGCATGTTGAAACTTAATGGCCAGTGTGATAGTATTAAGATGAGGCTTTTAGGAAGTGATTAAGTCATCAAGACTCCACCTTCCTAGATGAGATTAGCCACCTTATAAAAGGCCTGTAGGGAAATAGCTGGACCTTTTTTTGCCCTTTTGACCCTTCAGCCATGTAAGGGCACAGTGTTCATCTCCTCTGGCACACATCACATCAACAAGGCACCAGACCAGACCGTCATCAGACACCAAACCAGGAAGAAGAAGCTCCCAGAACTATGAGAAATATGTTTCTATTGTTTATAAATTACTCAGTCCCAGGCATTTTGTTACTGCAACACAAGCAGACTAAGACACCCAGGGAATTTGGAACGGGGTCCTAGAGACTTTTCCTGTTGGCACTTGAAATGGCAGAGCAGGGTGACCATTCTCTGCCGTATACACAAGGGAGAGAAAGCCAAAATTCAAAGAAGGAGAGAGAGAGAGAGACAGTGACAGACATAGAGAGGCAGAGAAAGAGAAGTGGGGAAGGGAAGGATGAAGTTAGAGGGAGGGGTACAGAAAGAATCTGAGGCAGATGAGAAGGTCGGGGGGAATTGGAGACAGAATCCCACTGAGACCTAAGAAGGGGAAGGGAAGAGAAAATCAAAACCTTGAGCCAGGTTCCCTGTTTCTGGCTCCAAAGTCTCATGGGCCCACCAACTTCCTGTCCTCAGTATCTGGAATATTCCCATGAATCCTTACAATAAATTCTGTTTTACTTAAAGCAACCAAGTAGCTTTCTGTTCCTTGCAACTAAATGATTTCGGCCTAAGATACTCTTGGTTTCCTTAATACATTGACCTTATTTGCAAACTTTATAATATTTTTAATTTTTAAAAACTAAAATCTAATGAGGAAAAGATCCTAATTTCTCCTATTTATTCCTTCTGCAGCAGAGAATTTTTAGTTGCCTACCTCATATCCATTCTACTCTCCCTATACTTTGGAGGTAGCATGTGCCTAACTAAAAAAACTGCTGTTCTAACCTCTCCAAGTCATCCGGTGGGGTCCCCAGGAAAGCCCCTGAAAGGGGCTGACTCAGATGTCAGGTGAGTTTTGTTCCTTCCTTCCTCTTAGAATCTCTCTGTCTGGAACATGGACATGATAGCTGGAGCTCCAGCAGTTATCTTGTGAATAAGAGAATGGGGCCACACTTTGGAGCTGGCAGAACAGAGAGCTGGAAGGAGCCTGGTTACTTGATGAAATCATGGACCACCCTAAGCAGTTGGCAAATAGTTGTCTATGGCCTACTTGGGCTTACCAACTCTACCCTAGGTCCAGCCCAGAGAAGCTCAATCCCAGCTCCTTTATCCTGATCTGTATCCAGGCTCCATATTTCCTCTCTGGGACTCACCTATATGATCCTAACGTCTTCCTTTTCATCCTGTTGAGTCAGCTTTTCTGACTGCCTCTTCCATTCTGGGTTGACCTGAGTCTCCATCCCTTGTCTTTACTGTGGCCCACCCCTGCTGCTTGGCATGTCCAGCCCAGACTGGGATGACCCCATCCAGTTACCTGCACTGGGAGCCAAGACCACAACCACAAATCCAGTTATTCAGAGTGCTAAGGCAGGACCATTTGTCTAGGAGACAAATCTGGCAACTCAAACCTGATCCTAATCCAGGGCTTTTTAGCTCTGATAAGTGCTGTGCAGCTTCTCAGATGCCCAAGTCAGATACCTGGGAGAAAGCCTGTATTAGTCTGTTCTCATGCTGTTAATAAAGACATATCTGAGAGTAGGTAATTTACAAAGAAAAAGTTCAGTGGACTCACAGTTCCATGTGGCTGTGGAGGCCACACATTCATGGTGGAAGGCAAAGGAGGAGCAATGTCACATCTTACACGGTGGCAGGTGAGAGAGAGCATGTGCAGGGGAACTCTCCTTTATAAAACCATCGGATCTCATGAGACTTATTCACAATCGTGAGAACGGCATGAGAAAGACCAACCCTCGTGATTCAATTACCTCCCACTGGGTCCCTCCCATGACACCTGGGAATTATGGGAGCTATAATTTGAGATTTGAGTGGGGACACAGTCAAACCATATCAAAGTCCTTCTCTCACCACAACATTCAGAGGACCTCCCTCTCCAGGCAACTCCATCTGCTGCTAATGAGCATCATTTCTCTCTATCTCACTGCACTTCCTGTTCAGTCTGCCATCCTGTCTCTCCTGGACTGTCCTAACAGCCCCTCTCTGAGATCTCTTCCTTCAACCTTGTTTCTGACCCAGGCTCCACCCTGTAGCCAGTGTGGCCTTTGCAGAACATCAATCTGATTATCTCCTTCCCCTGTTTAGCACATTTCAAACACTCTCTGTTGCCTCTAGAATCTCACTTGCTTCTTGGGCCATGTGTCCTATTTAAACATGAAGCTCTGGCCACACTGACCACTTGTCTTCCTCCCACCATCCTTAGGAAGCATTCCCTGACCTTTGGACCAGGTGGGATTTCCCTGGTGCTTGGTCCCAAGACCACCTGCACATCCCCTACAAGAGCTCTCAGCTCTTGATTGAAATCACTCATTGTCAGGACCTCCTCTGCAGGGCAGCACGTTCCTTAAGGAGGGGCCCATCCCACCCAGGTTTGCTCTGGGCCCACTATCTGGTTGAGCACCTGGCACAGGGTGTTGAGTAATAGAGGGCAGAGGCATTTCTCAGGGCCTGGGTCCAACAGAGAGGGCTGAAAAATTCCAGCAATTTCGAGGTTCCTCAGCTATGACCTAGGGCTACTTCCATCCATCCAAGACAGGAGCCTTCCTGGGCTTCACCACCCACCCTGTGAGGAAGGACAGCATGAGATCAGACAGAAGGGTCCCCTGCTGCCTGCTGACACCCAGATCACCAAACATGAGAGGAACGGGGTTTCCTCCTCGTTTCCCCTCCTGAAGGAAAACAAGGATTCTCCTTCCTCCTTTGCCAGAAGTGAAAACCCTCCCTAAAGGGCACTGGATGAGAACTTGGAATTGGCCTTGGGAAATGAACCCAAATGATTGTGTAAGCTTAAGCTGTGTATATGTAAAACAGATTCCCATGTCGGGGATGCTCTAGCACAGCAGCTCTCCAACTTGAGCACACATCAGAATTACCTGGTGAGGGCCGGGCACAGTGGCTTATACCTGGAATCCCAGAACTTTAGGAGGCTGAGACAAGAGGATCACTTGAGTCCAGGAGTTCAAGACCAGTCTGGGCAAAATGGCAAAATCTCATCTCTACAAAAAATATTTTTTAAAAAATCAGCAGGGCACGGCAGTGCACACCTGTAGTCCCAGCTACTTGGGAGGCTGAGGTGTGAGGATTGCTTGAGCCCAGGAGGTCGAGGCTGTAATGAGCTGTGATTACACCATGAAACTACAGCCTGGCAGCCAGAGTGAGACCCTGTCTCTAAATGAATGAGTGAATGAATGAATGAATGAATAAATAAATAAATCACCTGGTGGACTTGCTAAAACACAAGTGTTGAACCCAATCCCCAGTTTTTGATTCAAGGGGTCTAGATGGGCCCGGGAATTTGCATTTTTAACAAGTTCCCAGGAAGGGCTGATGCAGCTGGTTGGGGGCCCCACTTTGAGAGTCCCTGCTCTACTTGGACCTAGAGGAGCCAGCCAAGAGCCTCTGCTACCCTCAGAAACGAGGGAGGTGCTCTAGCTGGGCACTGACAAGCTGCGAAGCCACGGTCAGATGCATAGGAAAGCAATTGTGATGCCACCTCTTCTGCCCCAGAGAAGGGCTGCTGGGCATCTCTTGGGTGCAAACCCCATACCCAAATCCTGGTGTACCCAGGGGCAGCCTGGGCTCCATTTAGCTGCTTTTCCAATCCCTTCCTGAAAACCCTTGTAAAGAAGGAGAAAGATCTAAAGTCCTTACTCTGCACCATGGAAAAAAATATTAAGGAATTATCATGTAGCCTTAAACCCTATATATGCAAATGAGAACATTTGAATAACTGCCAATTTATAAGCCCCATCAAATTAGATATTCAAACTCTTGCCCCTGTATGTACAGTTGTTCCTCTTCCTGGTCCAGGCTTAAACAGTCACGTGAAGGATGAGCTGCTGGCTTCTCTTCTGGGCCCCTGTTTCTTTAGAACTGAAAGGAATAATTAGGGATTCATTTTCTGGAGCATAAATTGTCCCTTTGATGATTGGGCTGGCCCTCTTTTTTGTTGCATCTGTCTTAATGATACAATCATCTCCTCCCATTCATGGGCTCTTGAAAATGTATATTTTTTCTTTAATCCCCCTGGGTTTCATGATACCCCGGGAGGTTGCCACGGTGTGAAGTGGGACACACATTTCACAGGTGGGGAGGCTAGGGCCCATGGTTTCACAGGTAATTTCTTGGACTCAAGGCTAGGGTTTTGGATTCAAAACTCAGGCTTCTCTCTTTGTTCCATCTTGATAGTTACACTCTTGTGCATTTTATTTATTTTGCCTCAGAAGATCAAACTTGGTGATAATGTAAAACTCTGTTATTGTTTTCTAAGAAGAGTTCTCCAAAAACTACCTGATGACCTCTGTGGGGCATGTGAAGACAGCTGTTCTTACTTCTGTTGTGTAGATGTGGAAACCAAGCCAGAATGTATAGGGCAAGTTAGAATCAGAGCAATGACTAAGACCAGGCCATGGATTCACCCAGTGATGTGCTGGGGCCAGATGGGATCTGCTAGCAAGATGATTATTAGTCTCTCTTTCCAGTTCTGCATCAGCGGCCTCACATGGGCAGCTGGAAATTGACCCTGGTGGGATTATTTACATCATCTGATATGGTTTGACTGTGTCCCCACTCAGATCTCATCTTGAATCATAATTCTGACAATTCCCACGTGTCGTGGGAGGAACCTGGCGAGAGGTGATTGAATTATGGGGGCAGGTCTTTTCTGCATTGTTCTCATCATGGAGAATGAGTCTCATGAGATCTGATAGTTTTAAAAACAGGAGTTTCCCTGCAGCAGCTCTCTCTTTTTGCCTGCTGACATCCATGTAAGACGTGACTTGCTCCTCCTTGCCTTCTGCCATGATTGTGAGGCCTCCCCAGCCATGTGGAACTATGAGTCCAATTAAACCTCTTTCTTTTGTAAATTTCCCAGCCTTGGGTATGTCTCTCAGCAGCATAAGAACAGACTAATACACCATGGGAATCATCAGAAACTACAAATCAGAGTCCTGTATCGCACTCCTCCCAAACCTAATTCCCGATCCCCCTCTCACAGAGAAAATGTCTAGGATAAAAAGCAGCTTTATTTTCCAGCCTTTATTTTGGCTCTTCCTGGCTACAGCCCTCAGCATCCCACTCTCATCTCTTAAGGCAGGCCAGATACTGCACAGTGGATTCCTGAGAGAGGTGATCCAAGTACCCATGGCTGCCTTAATCAGGGGGACCAGCTCTGGCCAGTACCCATGGGATCTGCAGGGTCCCCAAAGACAGCTTGGGGAGTTCCCTTTGTGCTAGAAGTATACACCACCCAAATGCTCTCTCACTACATCTCTTTGACCTGGGGGACCCAGGACCCTGGGAGTCAGGACATTTGCCACCTGCCTATTCTTCTCTGTTTCAGCTGGCTCAACACCCTGTGTAGGTGATGAATTCTCTGTCCCTGGAGATGGTCAAGGTGAGACTGGGTAAACACATGGCCAAATTACTATAGGAAATCCAAGCATCATACAGAAGGTAGGCCCAGATGTCCCAATCTGAGAAGCCAGGATTGTCTTTTTGGGGTTGATTCTTAACCTTACCTGAACTTTAGAAGCTGCTGCCCTCTCCTTCTGGGTTAAAAGCCTGGGCCTATTTTCTCCCAACCTGTTCTGTCACATTGCAACACAAGGCTTTGTAACATAGGCTGACAACAAGCTGTCTGAATGCCACAACTGAGGTCCTCCCATGTGCTCAGAACCTAAGCAGTGAACTGGGTTGCTAAAATCTCTGATTTCCCTTTGACATTCCCTCCAGTAGAACTTCCCTGTTGGAACAAGACACTGGCTTGAGTAGGTCTCTCTTAACTCACTGACTGGCAGTGCCTCATCAGCCCCGTGGATATCGCAAGGCAGTGATGCATGGAGCCCCAGGCTGGGAGCTGCTGGGAGACACGGACTCCAGTCTTGGCTTGAGAAAAAAATCTTTCTCTTTTTTCTGGACCTTGGTGTTCTCCTCTCTGGGTTGCAAATATAGGCAAATGACTTTGGGCAGTTCATAATGTGAATTTCTTCTTTTTTCCAAGAAGAAATGGTCCATTCCAGGGAAACACTCCGTCTCACCATTTTTATCAGCTCTTTAATACAGAGGGAATCCTCCAGCAAAAAAGACAAAAAATAGCTGCACTTTCATGGAGGTGGGAGGAAATGTTTAGCACATTTGAGGTCTATTTGTTCGTGACTTATACCACATCTACTTCCTGCATGTATTTAAGGCAGTTTACAATAGCAATACATATATAAAGTAACCAAAAAGAGAAAGAAATAAACCAAAGAGGTTTCCCAAGCCATTTAGAGAACTGGGAGAAAGAACTCTTTGGGAGCCTTGAATAAGATCTAATTAACCTCTGAGCTTCCTGGCAGTCAAAGCAAAATGAAGCAAACAAAAGATAAGATAATCCATGGCACGCAGATCCTTTTCAAGGATCCTTTTCGAGGAAAATCTGATCCTGGCCTGGGGGTGGAGCCTTGATGCCTGGGAGACAGGGGTGGCCCACTGTCATTGGGGTGCTCTACTCCTTCATCCAAGTAATGCTAGCACTCCACGGCTGACCGCAACTAAACCCCCAGAAAATACAATGGTGCCTGCTGTATTTCCACACCAGCTTCATAAATAAACATGGATGCCTAGGAGGAATTCCCCAAAGAAAGTTAGGAAATCAGAGTTGTGTTTATATTAAGGAGCAGGGCATGCAAATACAGCAGCTGTTTCCATCCGTAAATAGGAGAGGAGAGGGATTTGGTGGCTGTTTGTGATGATCAAGTGTGGTCTAGACCAAAATAGTCAAGTGTATTTGGGTTGGGAATTAGGTAGAGACTAACATGGGGTGACTCGCTTCATGCAATGTCTTTAGCTGAATACATTGTGGACAAACTGGTCCTCCTAAAGTGAATATTATTTTACATGCACTCAGGCAGGCATCAATTAAAAGACTCCATTGGCTAATCTTTGGTCAAGGTTTGAAAACATCTGTTTCCTTGATCCATCTGGTATAGGTGACTTTTCTAATAGATGTTTTGATTGAAGAGGGAATCTAATGGACTCATTAAGTGGGAATTAATCAGCTTCCTCATGCCTGGATGGTAGTAAAATGCCTTTGCACCCTTCCCGTCTTCTAGCCTACATTCTCTCTTGCGTCATCACTTAAACAAATCAACTTTTAGTTTATGTCAATTGCATCAGGAAAGGGACACAGTGTGATCTGGATGCTTGTGATTATTCTAAAGGTGAAGGCGCAACTGCCAGCTGTGTGTGCAGCCCCCACAGAGACAATGCGGTCTCAGAGTTCCTGCAAAAGCTCAACCCCCAGGGTATTTGGTGAGGCTTCAACACACAGGTGGATAAGACAAGAAACCTGCTGTCAGCTGAAGAGGTCAGATTAGAGAACAGTAACTTCCAGAACAGTTTACAGGAGCCTGAGCTGAGCACACAATGACTTTCATTAGATCCCTGAGGATGTCTGCAACCTCCTCTGCGTCCACCCCCACAGCCTTGAAGGAATGTTTCACTCATAGTGGACAAACCTTGTGATTCCCCAAAAGCGTCAAATCTTCTCCTGTGTCTTATGGGATTTCCCCTATCTGGAATGCCCCTCCTTAATTTATCTAGGGGTTCTCAGTGACAGGTGATTGTGTTCTCCAAGGGACATTTGGTAATGTCTGGAGATGTTTATGGTTGTCACGACTGGTGGGGGGGCGGAAGGATGGTGGTGCTGCTGGCGTCCAGAGGGCAGAAGCCGGAGATGCTGCTAAACATAATACAATGTGCAGGGCAGCCTTCACAGCGAAGGATTATTCAGCCCCAAATGTCTCTAGTGCCCAGGATGAAAATCTCCAGCTAACATGTTACTTGTCCTCCAAGACTCAGCAAGAAGCAGCACTTGCTCAAGAAAGCCTTTCTGCATTCCCCCTGGGCTCCCTGGCCTAGTAGGGAGTTGGGCCCCAGGGTAAATGTTTGAGAATGGCCATAGGAATGAACACAGGCTTCCATGAGGTCTTGACTTTCTTTCCTGGACTTCCTTTCACCTGCCCAAGTCAGTTCCCGGCTAGTCAGTTCCCGGGCATGTAGAGCTCTTTGCAAAGAAGCCTCTGGCCAGTCCCTTCCAGCCTCAGTTTCCCCACCTGTAAAAAAGGAACACAGACCCTTACAGTGCTGACCTGATTCTGCCCCATGCTCCCTCCCCTCCAAGGTGACAGCTGCTCACTTCATAATCGCCTCAGCATCAACAGCCGAAGTGCAGAGAGAAACCGAGATTAACTCCACTCCAGCAAAACCGTGGGAGACGGAGAACCATGTTAGAGAGATGACATGAAAGCCTCTGTTTAATTAATCCCCAGAACAGAGGCTTCTCTGGGCTGCTGATTTGTACCCTCCAGCTGCCTCTTATTTCTGGTCACCTCACATCCTCCTGCACCCCGCGACTGGCCTAATTGACCCAGACAGCTCCACTTCAGGAAGCAGGAGCTAGGGAGGGGTTGACTCGGGCACCAGGCTGCCATGTGACCTTGGAGAAGTCTCTTTACCTTCATGGGCCTCAGTTTATCTATCTGTCCAATGGGGATAATAATGCTCAGGCTGAGTGTTATCATCTATCATGAGAAAGAGGATGCAGCTAATATTTCTGGGACCCTACTAAATGTCAGGCCTTTTATCTACATTCTCACATTATTCCTTATGCTGATTCTCCATCCTACAGAGGAGGAGACTGGGCCTTGGAGGTGTTGATGAATGCATGTGTTCCCATGGTGGTGGAACTAGGATGTGAGCAGTTTGCCCAACTCCAAGGACCATGCTCTCTCACATGACACTGGCCTTGTGATCTATACTGTCTGTGGAAGACCTCTGGGAACTGCAGCTGCTATCCACACACAAGCCTTTCTCAGAATCATCATCGCACTGCACACTGTCATCCTTCATTAACGGCTAAAGCAGATGGGGGTGATGATATCCTGGAGGAGAGGAAGGTGAAAGCGCTGTGAGCTGGAGGTGTGATTTGAGCTGGGCCTTGGAGGGTGGGCCAGAGAGGAGCAAGGAGGGCATTCCAGGCAGGGGGAAGGACAAGCCCAAAGGCACAGCAGCTGGAGTGGGTGTGGAGGATGCAGGTGCTCGTGAGACAGGCACCCCAACCAAGGTAGGGACCAAATGGGAAATGATGGCCAAGGGGCTGCAGAAATGGGCTTGTTGGGGGAATAGGCTGTCCTCTCCATCATCTGTCCATGAAATGCAGCTCTCAGATCCCTCATTCACACTCTGGGTCAATGATAAACTAGCAAAAAAAAAAAAAAATTAAAAAGTAGAACCCTTGGAGATAATTAGCATTTTAATTGGGATCAGTGCTTCAGGCTAAAGGGAAGATGCTTTAATGGTAGAATTTCAGGCAGCAGCTGACAGGTCCAGTAGGATCTGGGACGCTATACACCATGCAGGGATCCGCCAGCCCACCCTTTTCCTTCTCCCCCACCTTTCCATTCAATTAACCTCACTGGGTACCTTCTCTACACCAGGCCTTGTGGTAGGGGTTTTACCTATAGGATCTCGTTTAATTCTCAGAACTAACTCCAAGTGTTTTCCATCCCCTTCTCCTCTCAGGCTGGCCAGGGTTTGTTGAAGTAACTTGCCCCGTGTCCCACCGCTCTTACTGACAGGGCTGACATTAGTCTTCAGAACCACTCAATCCCCTGTCTGGTGCTCTTCCAATGACAACTCTTGACCTGATGGAAAGAACAAAGGGAGACTCTATCCCCACTCTCCCGGCACCAGTTGTGTGTCTCTGTTGGTAAGAGTAGATGTGAGGCCGGGTGTGGTGGCTCAAGCCTGTAATCCCAGCATTTTGGGAGGCAGAGGTGGGCAGATCAGTTAAGGTCAGGAGTTTAAGACCAGCCTGGCCAACATGGTGAAACCCCATCTTTACTAAAAATACAAAAATTAGCCCGGTGTGGTCACGCGTGCCTATAATCCCAGCTACTTGGGAGGCTGAGGCAGCAGAATCACTTGAACCTGGGAGGTACAGGTTGCAGTGAGCCCAGATCATGCCACTGTACTCCAGCCTGGGCAAGAAGAGTGAAACTCCATCTAAAAAAAAAAAAAAAAAAGTGAATGCCTGCTGGCCTGGAGATCTAAGAGGGGCTCCAAAAAGTTTATTTCCAGCAAATTTAAGGTTCTCAATTTACGGACTATATATTATTAAAAGTATTAACCATTTCATATGAAAATCATTCTAAAATGTCGAGCTTTCCTGTTCTAACAAGCAGCAATTAGGGAGTCCTGGGTGCCATTTATTTTTTCTTTATTTTGTTTTAAAAACAGAAATGAGGTCTCACTCCATCACCCAGGCTTGAGTGCAGTGGCGCAATCACAGCTCACTGCAGCCTCAAACTCCAGGGCTCAAGCGATCTTCCTCCCTGAGCCTCTGAGCGCTGAGACCACGGGTGTGAGCACCTACACACCAGCTAACTGGGTGCTATTCTACAGTAAAGGAATCCTCTGGGTACCTAGAGTTGAAGACTGCTTGGCTTTTATAGCTTTTCAATTTTGGCCTACTTGGGTTCATAAAATCCCATCGCCCACCTGCCTGATTTGTTCCACTTTTCCAGGGGAAAGAGAAGGTGAAAAAGACTTGGAGAGGGGTAAAGTAGTGAAAAATGGTGTGTGGGGTTACATGGAAGCAGGCTTTCAACAGTCCCCAAAACAACAGTGGGGGAAATCACACATTTGCTCATAAAACCATAAAGGAGGAGGTGCTTATGCTTTTTTCCATTTGGAGCCCATCTCAAGACACCAACTGCCCAGCAAGAGGCTAAGCCCCCAGCAAGAGGCCCTGCCTGAGTCCTGCCCATGCTGATCTCCTCGCTGCCCAGAGAACACCCTTCTTGCCCAGTGCCCCCAGGCTCTCCGTCTGGTGCAGGCTCGGAGGGGCTCTTGAGAGAGGTACTGCTTACCCCAGCTAGGGGCAGGCCTAGGCCTCAAGCTGAGCCCAGCTCCCACCCCTCCCAGGGCTTTGCCACTGGAGCCCAGTGAGAAGTAGGAGTGTAGGGGCAGGTCCAAGAACATCCCTCTCCACAGCTCCCCTGGCCTGGAGCTCCAGAACCAGCCCAGCTTGGCTCTCATTCTGTTTCTCAGACTGGTTCCTCAGCCACGGGCCCTCCCATGAGTTTCCTGCCATCTCTCCAGCAAGGACCCTGCCTCATCCAGTCCCAAGCTGTTCTGTGGTTTGCAACTCAAGGACTGCTCCTAGGCAGTATGCTGTGTGTCCTTCATTGCTGCTCTGGCTGCCTTCGTTCCCTGACACCTGCATCGTGGCCTTCAGAGACTCTCCTCTCCTGATCTGCACTTCTAATGGACTTGGGATGGCCAACCCCTTAGGATAAGCCTCTGGGGGGCAAGGGCCTAGTAAGTCTGCCTAAGCATCTCCACAGGCAGCAGAGGCTTCCCCCGTCAGTATCGACCGCCCTGGCTCGGGGAGCTCCTCACTAAGAGAACTGAGGTTTGAAATAGCAGTCCCGGCGGGGCCCTTTGATCCAGAGCCTAAGTGCAATTTACGGGAAATGTTAAATGGCCTTTTATCTTTACAACAGGAAGCTGGGCTGTGGCCGAGGGTCCCACATGTGAGGATGCCAGGCTGGTTTGGAACATAAGCCCTGCCTAGAAGATGAGACACATGGTGGGCTGAGGATCAGCAATGCTGGGAGCCAGCCTCAGCCTCAGCCTCACGTGTGCATTTGTTTATTTCTCTGTTTAGTAGGCATTTTTCTGAACTCCCCTTATGCGCAGGTCAAATGCTAAGCATATTTAGATGTGTGTAAATATAGAGACACATTTATAACGAACGTATCTTCACAACTGCAGGCTCTGGAAGGTGAGGGCTGGGGTCTCAGCCCTGATCTGAGTGAAACTGCAGAGTGGCTGCCCCTGCCTGGTGTGCCACTCCGCTTCCACCACAAGATGTTCTGAAATTCCATGGCCCGTTGGCTCTGTCACACTCCCCAACACTGACCACCCAAGCCACTCCTGAAACGCTCAACTCATAGTTAGGGTGGATGCTAAGCAAAAACAAACAAACAAACAAAGAAAAAGCAACACGTTTTCTCCTTTGTCCTTAAACCTCCCATCTGCCCCGGTTCCATCCTCAATGCCAGAAATGGGCCTAGTGTATCGTCCCACTCCCTGCATGGGAGAAGAGGGATGGGGAGGACAGCAGGACAGAGTTGCATTTGAAAAGAGGAGTTTTGTAGGGCCAATGCTCAATCCGAAGGGATGACCAGCCAATATGAAGCTGCTGGGCTCCACAGTCCCTTTCCAGATTAAATGATGTGGAAGGAGTGGTGTCCTTCCCTGCACTCAAGTCTGCACCACCCTGAGACCTGGGCAACAGGAGCCAGGGCCACCTCTGGCCATACCGCACCTTGGTGGTAAGGGGTCCACAGGATCCGTGGATAAAAGGGGAACCAGGGCCACCTGTGGCCACTCTGCACCCTGGGGGGAAGGAGTCCACAGGATATACAGATAAAGGGGAAGCCAGGATCATCATTGCACTGCATAGAAGTACACTGGGGAAGGGGACCACGAATTCATGGGTAAAGGGGCCCTGTTCACTCCGAGCTGATAGCTTTTCCTTCTAGATCACAAGCTGGAGTCTAGGACCCCCAAATCATGCTTCCTGGGCCTGACTGAGTCTTCTTCTGTATCTGTCTCCCTGAGGTCTGACCACACCACCAATGACTGCAGGCCCTGGGCCTAAGGGGTAGCTCGAGGGGTGGCTGTTTGTGGGGGGAAGTGGATTATAGATGGGAATATCCACAGGCATGAAAGTGGGGTGGAGCCAGTATGGGCTGGGATGTCCATTTACCTTCTTGCTCCTGGCCCTGTAAATGTTAGAGGGCTCCAGTCCTGATGCAAAGTACGGGGGCATAACGAGAAGTGCCATCGTGTCTGTGCTGTCATCAATTGATAATTGTGGTTACCAATTCACTAAAACAGACTCTCTCCAGCCTAAAATTCAATTTTTTGAATAAGAGTCGCTTTTTGAGATGGGGGACTTACTCAAATATGTACTGAAGGCTGGTCCTGTGTGGGTGCCGGCCTCATGGAGCTTGCTGCCGCTCAGGAAAGATGGGTGTGAGTGAGAAACACCATTTAAATGGAGGTGCAGGATTCTTATCCGGGGACCTTAACTAGTGTGGGTGATCAGGAAGGCTTTCCTGAGGAGGGGATGTAAGGCTAAAGATGGGGAAACTAAGGCTCAAAGGTGCTAAGTACATTAAGCTGAGTGGCTGTGGTGATTAGATGTCAATCTTACCAACTCTGGGAATGATGCCTTTTCAAGTATGAGTGGGGACACCACACACAGGCTTGTCTGTACATAACTGTCAACAATGTATACCCATCATTAGATTTTGGCATGTCCTCTGCACATATGCGCACACACACACAAACACACACACACACACACACACACACTTGCTTCCAGTCTGAGTTTGGTGACAAGTCTGAATGGCAAAGAGACACTGGGCCCTGCCCTCAAGCCATTTGGAAGAAAACTGGAACCACCAGCCAGTTACAATGCGTTCTCCGCACGGAGCTTTGAAATCTGAGGCTGGTCTCAGCCAGCCTTTTCCTGCCTTCTGGTTTTTCTCCCCTGGGTCTCCCTGGGGAACCAGGCCCTGCTGTGAGGCTGGATTTGATCAAAGTACCCACAAACCTGAGCTGAAGCCACAACTCCCCGCATTATTAAAGTGTTTAATAACTTTCCAGGACTCCTCCCTCCCAAAGACCCTGAAAGGCCTCTTGTTCCTATTCACTCTCTGCCTTTTAATGGGAGGAGAAGAGGGGCGGTGGATGGATTTGATTTCCCTCACCGAGTTCACAATCATAATCGCCATGTTGGTAATTTCCATGTTCTGGAAACCTCCTTACAGTATAACAAATGCCCTCATTACCGTGTTTGCCGCCCTTAATGCAGTTTTAAACACGCTGCTCCATTTCAGTCAACCTGCTACGTGGCAAATAAGTTGCTGTTGGAGCTTCCTGTGTGCAAAACAGGTCTCCGGCCTGCTGGGATCCAGAGATTTCAATCTTATCTGGCAAGCAGAGTAATTTGAAATTTAATCATTTTTCCCCAAGTGAGACTGACTTATTATTACTTTTTAGAGAAAAGAAGAGATCTGAAAATCACTCTCCAAAATTTGGGGGTGGAGGTGGAGAGAGACTGTACCTTAGGCTATGGACTCATGGCCACATCATCAGGGATTGCTGAGTCTTCTCAGCCAGGCATGGGGCAAGCTCTTGGGAGAATCCCTGTGACCCTTTCGGCTGCAGGGCTGGAGCAGGCAGAGCTGCTCAGGGCAGAGCCAGCGGGGGTAGGCAGGCCAGGAAGCCGGTGGGCATGCCCTGCAAGGCCTCTCCCTCTACAGACTCTCCCCTCAGCCAGTCTTCGCTGTGCTCAGAATTCCACAGGGAAGAATTTTTTTCTCCCTTGTTGAAGGCAATCATCTTGAAAAGATACTGCAGCATGCCAGGGTTAGTCACCAGGGTCTCGAGGATGTCATCCACTTCCCCGACTCATCAAGGAAGTGTACTTTCGCTGCAGCCTGCAACCGAGTGAGAGAAGCAAGAAGAATGCAGGAAGTTTTCGATAAAACCAAATTATGTTTGTGGATCAGAAAGATCAGGAAGAATTTTCCTTAGACGGGCTTCCTGCTCATTACATTCAAACCTGGTAGGGGAGAAACAAGGTTTGAATGTAGTGAGCAGGAAGCTTGTCTAAGGAAAATTCTTCCTGTCATCAGCTGTGTATACTTCTAAGTGGGGGATCTGGTTCTCATCGCTGTCTGACCAAAACAGAAGTTCTTTCCTATCTGGAATACACTCCATAATCCTTCGCATACAATTACGGATGCACGATCCATTGACAGCTCATATAGGAAGAAAATTTGATAGAGCGTTTCCCAAATTTGGCATCAGTCTTAAAATTTACATTGCCTAAGAGCAATGAGTTATGAAGCTGAAAGAAAAGTTCTCCAAATGATCAATAATGTAAAACAAAATGCCATGGCCAATACCAGAAGGAAGACAGAACTGGCCTTCTGTTCTCTCTTTAAAGAAACACAAAATTATTGACATAAGAAGAGAAGAATCAAAAACTATGCAGTCAAAAATACAAGAAAAAAAGTGTCTTGAAAGCACATCAGTGAACACAATGAAATATTGTGAGTTTTTTTTTTCCTGGATTTTGTCATGTTTGTGTTTTCACCAGCTTTTTAAAATGTGATTTGTGATGTGTTGTAATTTCTTACTCTACTACTCAGTCTCATATCTAATTTTCTCTTTGGCATTTGGCATTCTTTTTCTTAAAAAGCATCCCAGCCAAACCTGGACGCAGTCTGGGCAGAGCAGCTGGGACCTGCTGAGAGGCTGGATGTGGGTGGGAGAGAAGGGTCGTCAAGGACAACTCCAAGGTTATGTCTTTCCAATATTCAGATGGCAAAAAAAGAATCCCCTTATTTATAGAACAATGGGAATAATGAGGTTTTGAAAATGACCTTACTTGGCAAAGGAAACGGTTGGCCCCTTACGCTGGTGTCCCATTATACTGCATTTTGAATGTCACTGATCTGTGAAATCCCAGGTCAGAGCCAGGCAATGCAGTGACTGAGCAGGATTCCTGGGCAATGAGTCCTAGGAAGTGTCATTGGGTGGGAGGGCTGGGGAACAGAGTTAGGCTCTAAGAAGGGACACAGACTTGGCTGAGTCAGCTGAGTCTTGGAGGGGCCCAGGACGCAGAGCTGGGAGAGAGTAAGGACTGTTTCCCAACGGCTGGTCCTGCCTGCCTCTGGTCTCTTTTAGAATCGCCAGACTGGCTTTGTCCTAGCAGCCTGACTCACATATAGACGCTACCTGCTCACACCTTAGTCCCCCTGCCACACCTGCTCCCCTCCAGGCTCCAAACTAGTTGTGGTTCACTCTAAGGGTTTTAATTCTCAGCTTGTGTCTCCATTTTGCCTGAATGCTGCCTCTCTGAACTTCTCAGCATCTTTGCACACAGGCAGGGTGGTCCCTCGCTCACCTCCAGTGCTCTTCATCATCCTAAGTCTCTCCCTGGCTGGTGCTGATTCAGGGCACCACCTGGCCCAGGTCACTTGCCCCCTCTGAGCTCTAACAGATGACAGCATATGGGAAAGGCATATGAAACCCTCTGCTCCCTCCCCCTAGCCTATGTGAGGTCAAGCCACGACCACCTCGGAGGACAAATTCATCCTGTTTTCGGAGGACAAATTCATCCTATTTAAAATCATCCCCGGTTCCACTGAATTCTTTCTGCTCCCCAGGTAGGTGGGCAGCTGCCCAAAGATGCTTATTGACCTTCCACCAGTGCCATACAGTAGATTAATCTGGAACAGTGGCATTGCCAATGTGGTCGTGGGGACACCACAGGGCCTTCAGCATATACCCTTGTTCAACCTCAGCAAAACAAGCCCTCCAGTCCTTGGGCCCTTCCTGTACAAGGAGGAAGTGAGCTGAAATTAAACAATTAAAGATTGATAGCAAATACTTCCATGGTGCTATTTATGTACCAGTCTGTTCCAAGCACTGAAAATAAATAAACAGCTTCCTTACCCCTCACATCAACCCTGTGATGATATCCTATTCTGCAGAGGAACCCCAAGAATTACTCTCATATACTGAAAATTTACTTCGTTCTGGGCTTGCTAATAAATACTTTCCACCTGGGCTAACAGGAATCTGAGTCCCTAAATGCCGATGTATGAGAAACACACTTCTTTATTCCCATCATCTTAAATCTGAGTCTGTGGTTCATCATTCCAGTGTGGTGAGGAATTTTATCAGTTATTCTTGCTATCCCATCCCTTATCCCCACCCAACTGGGGAACTTTAGGTTCCTGCAGCTCATGTGTGTCCAGAACTGAAGGAGAGGCCTTCGAGGCCAGGCCATCAGGGACTGTTCTGGGTGAACTCCTAAGATCCCCGGGCTCCCAGCCATTCCCCACCTCTAGGCTGCATGAAGGGTATAGGGTCTTCGTTAGGCAGGCAGCTGCCAAGCAAGCGCCAGCCTCCTCGAGTCTTCCCAGGGCTGTACCTTCTGGAGTCGTGCCATGGTGGAGCTGGGTGAGAACACTCACTACCTGGGGACCCACCCACTGAAATGCCATCCCTGCACGGGCCAGCTCCACTCTTTTTCCTCTTGAGGATCTCAAAAGCATGCCCTTCTCGTTGTTCCTCGCAGGGCACCTAGAGCACCTGCTGTAAGGTTGGAAACACAAGTCAAGAGAAACCAGAATTAACATGTGATGATAATGTTACACAGACGCTTTCTCATTCTAACCCTCGCAGCAGCCCTGCAAGGTGGACATGCTTCTTATCCCCACTTCACAGATGAGAAAACCGAGGCTTTGGTGCTGCTAAATCACAGACCCCAAAGTCTTACAACTCGTTACATGTACAGCAGGAAGTGAATCCAGGTCCGTCTTAATCACACCTCAACGACTCTTCCAGTTTCTATCTTTTGAAAACTACTGAGTCTAATACTGGGAAAAACCCCAGGAGCAGGCGTCCCCTCCCTTGCTCTGACTGGGTCATCCAACAGTGCTCCCCTCTGGGGTCTGCACTAGGCCTGCTTGGGCCATTTTCTGTCCCATTCAGCAGCACAGCTTCCCCTCCCTTCCTTCTCCCAGAAAGAATTGCATCAAAGACTCAAATCCTCTGATTCCATCCAAGAAGAGGATTAGCTGGGCCCTGTCCCAAAACTCTTATGAGAAGACCCCCTCCCACGTGGGGGATGACCACTCCACTAGGGAACCAAGACGTGGGGTGGGACCATGCGGGTGCTCAGGGGAAGGCAACCAGTGAGTGAGGATGGGGGGCCTCAAACAGGGAGCTAAGCCAGGGAGGTGGCAGGCAGCCCCCAGGAGCTCCCAGGCTGTGAGTGGCCCTCCCTTCTAATATTCCCTTTGTGATTGCAAAGCAGAGTTTCCATGAGTCTGGCAGCTGGAGGGGCTGGGTTTGGCAATGGAGATCCCACCGCCTAATTAAATGGAAGGTGCAGGGAATAGGATAAAGAGATGGGTCCCCCCACCATGGAGGTGGCTGCCTCCCTTCCCGTGTTACAGCTGGACCCTGCCAGGATGTTTTCAGGAGCTCAGACACCTGTTTTAATTCAGGGGCAAGCCAAGGGGATGCAGCGATGGTGAAGGAGGCTGGCCAAGATGAGGGGCTGCTCTGAGCTCAGGTTAGCAATGAGGACTTTTCAGGGCTGGAATTGTAGGCTGAAATTTTACATCACCTGGATAAAAATTTATTTTACCAGAAGAAACATGGAGAAACAAGCCTGCAGAAGGGAAGTGTCTCTCCCAGGTTACAGGACACTTTCATGGGACAGTTGGGACCCCAAGATCAGGGTCCTGCCTGTATCCCAACAGTCCTCAGTCAGTGGGGGGCAGTGGAGAGGAGATAAACTGAACGAATGTGGGTGCTGCTGGAGAAACCGAGGGGTGAGGAGAGGATGGGAGAAGGGGCTTTGAATTCAAGAGGACAAAGGGATGGCAGAGAGGCCAGGAAACCAAAGACAGGGTCGTTCCCACCACAGAGGTCTGTCATGCTTGACTTTGTGCCCTGAGGAGGGAGGTTTGAGGCAGGAGAAACCCTGGGGAGACTGTGAGGAGGCCAGTGGCTTAAAGGGACAGTCCTCAATGAGTCAGGCCGAATGCTGGTGGGCTCTGAGAACTAAGAAGCCCAGGCCCATCCCTCCCTTTCGCAGGTGAGGAGATTGGGGCCCTAGAAAAGCAACCTGCCTGGGACCCTCCACAGGGGAGGCAGGAGGTGCAGGACAGTCCCTATAGCTACATATGGCCTGCAAGGGAGTGGGGAGGGGGGGGCAGGGGGCTCCCTGCTGGCTTTTTTCTGTGGAAAGGCCAGAGCTTCCTTTTCCCATCTGAACCCCTGCTTTTATTTCCTCCTCTTTGCCCCCGGTGGGGAGGGGTACTGGTTAGACAAGGTAAAGTCAGGACAGTCTCTACATCAGCTTAATACAGCAGCAAAGTGATGATATACAAAAAGCTTTGCATAACCAAGGTCTTCCCTGAAGCCTGTCTGAGACCTAGAAAGCTGAGACCCTCTCAGGGCAGACCATGAGGACTCCTGACCAGAGGCAGGAAGGCTGTCGCCATCCCCAGCGAGGAGACAGGAACAAAGAGAAGTGTCCCAGGAATGGACAAAGGGACAGGGAGACAGCCCGGAGTCACATCTATCCATGCAGAGCACCTGGCAGGTGGCTGACACAAACTTCCCAATCAGCAGGAAAGGACCGACCAGTAACGAAGGGCACAGCGTGACTGAGTGTCCTCGTGGAAATGGGACGGTTCTGCTCTGAGCTCTTATTACGCACACAGTAAATTCCAGCTGGATTACAGAAAATATAGGAGCATAGTTAGGTGATGCAAAGTTACAAATCACAAAGGAAAAAGTTAGCAAGTTTAGTTAGCTACAAATAAAGTACTTCAGCATGCTCTCCCCCAAAATTGTTTTTAAAAAATGAAACATCAAAACAAAGCTAAAAGACAAGCCATTGACTTAAAAAAGACAATTTCCCAACATTTTATATGGAAAATTTCAAAAACTTCGAAGAACTGAAAGAAATACCCACATCTCCACAGTCGGATCATGGACAGGCAAACTGCGGTTCGTCAGCCAAATCCCGCCCACCTCCTACTTTTGTATGGTCTGTAAGCCAAGAATGATTCTTAAATGGTTTTTAAGTAGTCGAAGAAAAGAAATCTATAGAAGAATGATATTTTGTGGCATGTGAATATTACATGAAATTCAAATAGAAGTGTCCATAAATAGAATCTCATTGGAAACAGCCAGGCCCATTTGTTTATGAATTGTCTACGGCTGCTTTCATGATGCAACTGCAGAGTTGTGTGGTTGCAACAGAGACCATACAGCCTGCAAAATGTGGGAGCTATTTACTATCTGGCCTTTTAAGACAAGGTTTGCCTACCCTTAACTCTGATTCTACCATTAAGATTTTACTACAATTACTTTATTGCGTCCTTATGCAGCTATGAAAAGAGAGATTTGCAAATGAGCTACTAGCAAAAGACTACTACTCAAAAGGAAAGTCTGAACTGAGAAGGAAAAGTCTGAACTGAGAAGGAAAGTCTGAATTTCCTTGGAGGCAGCCTCGAAGGGACATGAAAAGGGTTAATGGGAGGAGGCATGGCCAATTGGCCCCTTATCTGGATTCTGTGTGCATTTGCAATTGTCTGACAGTGAGACTCTTCATTATCTCTCCTATTGTTGTTTTTCTTGGTAATGGACTGGGCCAGTTGAATGTTGCAAACATACAGATTTCCCACAGTGTGTAGTTGTATATTTGGAAGGTTGTTCGACTAGTATGGACTTTATGCTCCAGGGAGGTAGGGTCCATGCAGCAGTGTTGTGTGCCTGGTGCCTAGCACAGTGTTGGGCACATTTTTTACCTCCACTGATATTTGCTAAGTGAACGAATACATCAGCCTCTGAAATGAGAGATGAGTCACCATCCCTGTTTCACTAAGCTATTGCTTTTGCTTCCCTGTGATGGGACTCTCTAGCACATCCTGTTGCCTGGAGCAACCAGGGGCCGCTTGACCCCCAGAGAGACAGCAGGGGAGGTGCCAACTTAATTAGTCATTTATCCTGGTAGGAGCCGTAGGGATAATCTGGAATGTTCCTTGCACCTGAGGCGCTGTCAGACAAGTAAGGACAGTGCACCGTTCTCACAAGTCACCACAATGCAAAGAAGAAAGGGAAGTGCACCCTTCAGGATGAAGCGTGGGGAAGGTTTTGTGCAGGTGTTAGCTATACCATCTTGGCTTTCTAGGTAGCGCCTGTAAACAAGCTTCAAAATAGTTCCATAAAAGGAAATGTGATTGCAAACAGGTGTCTCAAAATGCATAATATGGTCTACTGTTTCTGAGTAACATTTTTTAAAAAGAATAGAAGAGCAGTCGGTTTAGGGTAGTGAAAAAGATCAGAAAAGCAGTGTAATTGGCTAATTCATGAGAGGCTGGCAAGACATCCAGGCTCCAGATGCCGATTCCTCTGCCACCTCCGAAACAGTGTGTGCTGTTCTTTCATGGCAAAGATGCCTTCTCCAAGCACTGAAAATTAACTGGGGATAGGCTTGGAGGGGCTGTTTTGGTTACATTTTATTTTTTCATTTTGGCAGGCTGGAGTGTGCTCTGCCTGCTCATCTAACATTCATTAATATGTGAGAGACGCATACATTAGGTATCTATTATTTGCTTCACCCTGTGCCGACAATCTCATTATTCATTTTTACAGGAATACAGTAGTTTTGGGCTTCAGGGGCTGCTGGGCAGAAAGGACTTTTGACTGGCCAATCATAATAATCCACACTCCTTGCCAGTGACTGGTTTAAGAACGACCATGTGACTCAATTTGGGTTGATGAGACTTGAGGGCACATCTTCTGAGCTTCTGGGAAAGGTTTCTTAGGAATTTCCTTTTAGGGTGATACAAATGTTTTGGACCTTGATACAGGTGGTGGTTGCATAATATTGTGAGTGTACCAAATGCCGCCGAATTGTACACTTTGAAATGATTCCTTTTATGTCATGTGAATTTCACTTTAAGGAAAATGAAAAATAGACATCAAGAAAGGTCCTTTGCATGGCTGGCCTTTTACCCTTGCCATGTGAGGATGCCAGCCTGGAGCTTCAGCAGCCATCTTGTGACCATGAGGACACCGGGCTGGAGACAAACATAGGTATGCTGAGGACAGCAGAGCAGAAAGATGGAAAGATTTAGCCTTCATAGCATAGAGTAGCTGGTGAATTCACCAACCCTGGGCTAGTCTTACCTTTGAATATATTATGTGAGATGTTAAATACCTGGGTTATCGAAGCTGTTTGGAGTCAAGTTTTGTGTTACTGGCAGCAGAAAGCACTTCAGTTATATATGGTCTGATCTGTTTCCTCCACTCCAAAGGGACAAGGTCCCCATCTCTGTTCAGCACCCTATTCCTATTGCCTACCGTCATTTCTAGCACATAGTAGGTGCTCAGTAAATATTTGTTGAATAAATGGGCAGGTATTTTATCTAAATTATTTCAACGAAATTTTATAATAACTCTGTGACACAGATGGTACCACTTGACTTTAAAGAAGAGGAAGCTGAATCTTAAAGAGATTCAGTAACTTGCTCAAAGTCACGGAGGAAGAAATCCAAGTCTACCTGAATACAGCATTTCTCTTTGTTTTGGTCTGCCACGTGCCCTACAAGCGTAAGATCATGGAGGAAGACAGCAGCAGCTTGTGTCTGTGAAACTTATTATGTGGTTAGATAAAATACTTAGCTTTGGCGGGCTCGAATGGCAGCTCCAAATGCTCACATAACTTCCATTTGTATGATGCTATAGACCTGATCATGTAATTAACATTGACCTTGTTGTGGCATTCTTGTTGCAACCCTGTAAGGAGGGTGGGAGGTGGAACTGTTCACATTTTAGAGATGAGGATGATATAGCAAGAGCAGGAGAATAAAAAAAAAAAACCTCTCTTCCTCCATAATTATGAGAATCCAAAGGGTTAATGGAGTGAAAGTCATCTGTGAGTTGTAAGACACTGTACCTGGTGTGTATTTACTGCTGGAGTGTTGGGGGAGAGATTTTGAGAATGAGATGCTCACAATTACAGTAATAGCCAGCAATTATTAGGTCCCTACTATATGCCAGGTTCTGCATTCAGCACTTTACAAACTAAGTATCTTATTTAATTTCTGCAGCATTATTAAGTTGATATTGTTAATCTAGATTACACATAAGCCAAATGAAGCCCAGAAAGTGATTCTACCAAAGTCACACAGCTACATGTGGAGGAACCAAGACTTGAGTCCAGGAAGCCTGACTCCAGTCTGAATTAGTCGCTATGCTAAACTGCTCACCTGGTCCTGAGACTTTGGCATGTACCTGTGGTCGCTGATGCAACCCACCAAGTAGGAAATTATGACCTTTCCCATCACCTCCAAGGATGACCAGATGACCAAAAAATGGCCCCAAAATGAGATGTGCCTCTATGGAGTGGTCTGGGTCCTTGTCTTTCAGCCTGTCATTCCCCCATTATAGCTTTGCTTTTTTATTGTTAAAGAGGATTCATCATAAGAATTTTCCCATTCAAAAAGGCACATGGCCACCTGTGGCGGGGGCGGTCCCTCCTTCTATTAACCAGGTACAGATGCTCCTTGACTTATGACGGGGTTATGAGGTTATGCTCCAATAAGCCCACTGCAAGTTGAAAATATTATAACTCTAAAATGTATTTAATACACCCAACCTACTGAACATCATGGCTTAGCATAACCTACCTTAAACTTGCTCAGAACACTTATGTTAGCCCACCATTGGACAAAGCCATCTAACACAAAGCCTATTTTATAATAAAGTGCTGAATATCTCATGTCACTTGTTGAATTGAATACTGTACACTACATGAAAATTGCAACTGTTTCACACTATCATAAAGTCAAAATGTCATGCCGTTGCACCATCAGAAGTTGGGGACCATCTGTATAAGTTATCACCTTAGTTCATAGATAACGAAGGTGTACTATGAAAGAGTTAAACCTCCCTCCCCACACATACACAGGGCACAGAGCTGCTGTGCCAAGGGGAGGGTGCACTTAAGCAACCTAGAAAATGGCTTAGTATAAATTTGGGTACCATGTGTGTAGAAGAAGTAGATTTCCTCCTCCTGTAAATAGCTGGGAAGGTCCACATACACCTCCTACTACCAAAATGAAAAAAAAAAAAAAGAGAGAGAGAGAGAGAGAGATGGTCATTTTGTACCAGGGACCTGCAGAAGATACAATTGCTAAACTGGAGGACAGTCATACTTTCAGCTTTTGCAGCAGGTCTGAATAGTAGCAAACAGGAACAAAAGTAAACAAAGCTTCAGAAATGCAGCTGATGAAGGCCCCTCCCCTGAAGCGTGGATTTTGCACAACTTTAGAGTAAGAACTCTTGTGCCATTGTCAGGCCTTTCCCAGTACAGGTGAGGGAGCATCTGCTACAGTATGGATCAGTCAGAATGCGGGCCAAGGTGAGCATGGAGAAGCAGCAGGTGATCCCCCCACAGATGACAGAAGGGGGTTCCAGGGCAGTTGGTAGGGACTCACCTTACCAGGCTAAGTAAGGGATTTCTTCCTCACTCACACATCCTAGGAGATGAGAGTGCCATTGACACAAGATCCCCACAGGCGCTATAGCTATATATAGTTTGTTATTTTAGATCTACAGGTATGTTTAAATGGTTGGTTAGAAACTCTATGCAGTTGATTCTATGGTCTACATTCAGTCCTTAACTAATTCCCTTGCTCTTTATAAAACCCCGAGCTTCAAGAATCATTGTTGTCATTATGAAGAGAGGTAATCCAGCCAGGCAGATCCTATAGCAATTACAGTTAAGGATCTGGTATCTACCCATGGAAAATATTGGTGGACACGTGAGTTGCTACAAACTAGTTGGATGGCAATTAAATTTAATGGATCAAACTCTTTTATACTTCCCAACTTGGTCATTCCTATTCTGAAAATATGTACTGATAGCCCAATATATGGTGATGTTCCATGCACATCATTGAAAATAGCAACAATCTGGAAATCAGCTAAATGTCCAACAATAGCAGAGTGCTCAGGAAAAGGGGTGCATCCCCTTACTGAACTATCAAGGAGCTGCTAAGAAGACTGTAATAATATGAACATGCTTACAATGTAGAGTAAAAAAAAGCACTCAACATGGAATGCACAGTGATTACAATTCATACAAAATTAAAATACCCTCTATACTAGAGCGAAGTCAGCACCTGAGCTGTGTTCATATAAGGGTCTAGGTATTTTTAAGCCTGCTTGGTTATCTTGTGAGGTGGGGTCACGATTTCCATGTGCTGGTTTCCATGAAGGTTTGGGGGAGAAGCCCCCTGAGTGTGTGCACCCCAGAGGGGTGGGGTACTGGGGAGCCTGCATCACCTGCCTCCAACATTTGGATCCCCAGTCCAAATTCACAGACCAAGCCTGAAGGAGAGAGAGCTGCAGGTGGACACTGGGCACTGTTTTCAAGCGGTGGTCAGCCAGTTGTTCTGGTGTCCGGGTTACCAACTGTCATGTAGAATGGAGAACAGGTGCGTTCTCAGCCTTCTTGGCAGAACCCCACATGGCAGCTTCGTGGCTGGCTGGCTGCACATCCCTTTGGCACCTGGAGGTGTTGCTGCTCTCAGCGGAGGTGACGGTGAGGCATTTTCACCCCGCCTCGACATCTGAGGTCTCAGACATGGACATCACCAGAGGCAACACTAAAACATGACAGATGCTACACAGTATCAAACTGCCTGGCTTGTGGGCACACACCAGACATACCCACAGAACTCCAGAAAGCATGTGTGGAGATTTGACAGGCAGGGCAGAGCCAGAGAAACAAAGTGACTGCTTGGGCTAGGGTGGCCTGCAGAAATCTGAGTGACCTGCACCCAAAAAGCCTAGAGGAAAACCTGTCGAAACACTAACAGTGGAAGAGGGAGGAACAAAGGGATTCTGGGCTCCAGAGGAGACAGATGACCTTAGCAGCACCCCTTAGAGATGGTAAACGGGGCGGGGGGAGGGGGCTGTGCTGTGATGTGCGGCAAGAGTCCCTGAGTAGACTGCCATCCCCCTGCAAAGAATGACTAGTGACAAACTCATGCCTTCCTCAGTTCCCACTGAGTTCTCAGCATGAACCAGTTACTGCCCTAGAAATAAGAAGATGCGACCTCCGGGAGCTCCCAGCCCAACACCACTGCCACCTTCTCACTCTGTGCTGCAGTCACTCGGCTTTCTTCCAGCTCCCAGCCACCTCAGGGACTTCACACGTGTGGTCCCTTCTGCCAAGAACACCCTTCCTTCCCCTTCTTCTGATTCACCTGACTCACAGTTCAGGTCTCAGCCCACACCATGTCCCCTCCTCCACATGGAGCTCATCTCAACCACCAACCCCATCAGTCCCGTGGTTTTCTGTGCTCAGCACACCCTGATTTTTC
The DNA here is from genome assembly GCF_003255815.1 of Theropithecus gelada. Lineage (NCBI taxonomy): Eukaryota > Metazoa > Chordata > Mammalia > Primates > Cercopithecidae > Theropithecus > Theropithecus gelada. Next base: position 45,493,763 of record NC_037674.1, on the reverse strand, counting down.
CCTTCATTGCAAGTCTGTTTATAATTTTAGATGTAAGTCATCGGATGGGCTGATGTCTAGCTCCCCTGCTAGACTGTGAGCTTCATGGTGGGAGGGGCTGGGTGTGGGCTCAGCACTGTGGCACCAGAGTCCAGCATGGGTGCCCAAGGCAGACACTAGGCAAATATTTGCTGGCTGGCTTGCTGGATGGATGGCTGGCTGGCTGGATGAGTGGATGGATGGATGGATGAGTGGGTGGGTGGATGGATAGGTGGGTAGGTGGGTGGATAGATGGATAGGTGGGCGGATAGGTAAATGAAGTATAAAATAACATGTTATGATGGGAAACAGTGAAAAGTTTAGTTGTCAGGAAGGAAGAGTGTCCGAAATGACCCTGGAGAGGAAGGAAGAGGCAGACAGAGCAGCTGCTGGCAAGTCACATCAAAAGCAATGATGAGTCTCTGATGAGTCCCAAGTAAAAGATGAAGGGGGTTAGTTCAGCACTGGGGGCAGAGGGGAGGTGATATCCAAGGGACAGCAAGAAGGAGACAAGGACTACAAGTCTCTGGTGTCTATCCATCTTCTAGATCTTCAAGCCAGCCCACCTACCTCATACCAGGCCACCTGTGACTAATGCCTGGCACTGCAGACCCCCAAGCTGCCATGCCCTTCCCAACCCCACCTTGCACCTGTGCTGATGCCAGCTCTTGACTCTGCGTTGGGGCCCGGTGCTCCCTGCGAAGCTGGCACAGAGCTCCCGGCTCTGCCTATGGGGTCTGGGCGTGGACTCCCTGTCAAAGTCTCCGGTGAATGCCCTGTCTAGGTCTCTGCCTACAGAAGCCAGGGAGGCCAGGACCTAGTGGAGACTGAAGAAGAAAAACCTCTCTGCCCCTCATACTTGTGTCAGATAAGGCCCTGCCTCCTAAACACACCCTGGACCAGGAGCCTGGAGACCTGGCTTTCCCCCCACCTGGGCCCTCGGAGCGCCTGAAAGCACACTTGTGGGAGAACTAGAGCTAGAAGGAAGCTGTCTGAGTCTTCAGGGGTTACCGTGACAACATGTCACAGACCGGGTGGCCTAAACAGAAGAAATGAATTTTGCCACAGTGCTGGAAGCTGAAAGCCCAAGATCAAGGTGTCAGCAGGGTTGGTTTCCTCTGAGACCCCAGTCCTTGGCTTGTTGACGGCCATCTTCTCACTCTGTCTGAGACCCCGTTCCTCGGCTTGTCGCTGGCCATCTTCTCACTGTGTCTTCGCTTGGTCTTTCCTCTGTGCATGTCTGTGTTCCAATTTCCTCTTCTTCTAAGGACACCAGGTTTACTGGATAAGGACCCACCCCAGTGACCTCATTTTAACTTAATGGCCTCTTTAAAGACTCTATCTCCAAATACAGTTTCTGAGGAACTGGGGATTAGGGCTTCAACATATGAATGTAGAGTGTGGTGAGGGACATAATTCAACCCCTAACAGAAGCCCAGGGCTCAACTAGTAAAGGCCTTCCTACTCTCCACGATACAGGCTGGACCCCAACTCTGACACCGAAGGTAAAGAAGGCAACGGCAGTCTGGACAGGCTTTCCCTGGAAACACAACGGAGGGCCTCCCCAGCCTGTCAGCCCTCCTCACTGCAACCCCTGGGGACCCCGTTCCTCCCAGTCTCCCGCTCTCAGATACCTCTGGAGGCTAATTGCTTGGCAGGAAAGTCGCAGGGGCAAGAAAAGGCCTTGAGCAGGTTTGGAGCTCCTTGGAGATAGGGCGTCTCCAGCCCAGAGCTTATCAGCACACTGCTGGGTCAGGATCCAGTAATGAGAATGACATTCCCAGAGTAATTTGGTCAGAGCGTTTGCCCTTCCATTCATGCCAGCCAGATGGGACCTCTGGTTTGCTGTTTCTGAAAAACAAGAAATTCCAGTAAGGGATTAATGACTTAATTGTAAATGCGGCTTGGAAACTAAAGGTTATTAAGAAGGGGAAAAGATACATGCTAATAAGAGACATGCTATTAACAACAGAATAAAGATTCATTGTTGGTGCCGCCGTAAAGTTTTCCAAGTTCGGTAATAAAAACCACCTTGCCTGCGCTAGCGCTGGCTGCCATGGTGACAGAGCCCGCGGCGCTGGAGCTATCTAATGAGGCTTGTCTCCCCACCTCTGATCATGCTCCCTTCGCGTCTTGGGCTTCCTGGTAAAACTGGCCAACAGGCCTCAAATCACCTCTGGAAGTGCTGGGCCTGTGCCCATTTGCTGGAAGAGCACAGTGAGGCTTTGGGAAGCCACCAGACATTGCCAGGCCCATAGGAGGACTCGGACGTTTGGAGCACCTAAAGGCAAAGGCCCATCAGTGGGAGAACCGGCACATGGAACATGTTAGAGCTGGAAGGAAGCTGGGGATTCCAGGAAGGACCTTTAGCGGTGGCAGGTCAAAGTCAGTGTTCTCCCACCCAGGGGGATGAAGACATAACCCTGAGCTCAGAACGCCACAACTGTGCCTGTGAACTTTGAGTATTGGGATGGAGTTGTTCTACTTACCAGGGATTATACTCGGTGCTCTGTTCACGTTGTTATTCAATCTGTGCAACCAGCTTGTGAGGCATTATCATTTCTGCGTTTCACTGATGAAGAAACAGAGGTTCAGAGAGATTAAGGCGTGCACCTAAGGTCACAGAACCAACAAATGGCAGAGCTGGGATTCAAACCCAAGGCCAGGGCTCTTTTCACAGGAGGGTTGAGGAAGCCAAAGGAAATAAGCTTGTTTTTCCACTTAGACTAGAAGTTCCTTGAGGGCAAGGGCTGAGGTCTTCTGCCCCACCATCCTCAGACACAAAGCCCCGACCCAAGATGCTTCGCAACGACCTGGACCATAGAATTGACAAGTCAGGCTCCTCTATTAATGAACCAGCTGTGCCCACGTTTTTCCCCCAGCCCCACCTGGCAACCTGCTGTCTCACTAGATGTGCCCAGGGAACAGCCTGCCAGAGCTTCCTCGATGGCAAATTGTTCTGCTCCATCATTTGTGGGTTGATGGGGTGTGGGAGGAGTAGAGAGGGAAGGAGCAGCTCATCCCACTCACACCGTCTCTTCTGCCCTAAGTTCAACCATTCTTGTGTGTGTGTGTAAATGTATGGGCTACATGAGAAAGTTTTTACATGTATACAATGTGTAGCGATCAAGTCAGGGTGTACAGAGTGCCTATCACCCAGGTACATACATTAAGCAGAGTCATCCTACTCTGCTATCAATTGTATTTACTCCTTCTATCTTAATGTGTGTTTGTACCCTTTAGCTCACTTCTCTTCATACTCCCCACCCCCGATGCTCCCCAAGTTCAACGGTTCTTGAATCATTGAATTGAGGTGGAGTTGGCAGGTCCTGGCAGGCAGTAACAGCAATCCTGGGTGTCAAGAGACTGGACAGAACGTCCTGAGGGATGGATGCGCGGCAACTGGGCAATGGACACCCCTGAGAGGGTTGAAAGGGCCAGCCGTGGGGGCAGGGAGCTGAAGCCAAGTCCTGCCACTGAGCTGGCCAGCTCCACACGGAGTGAGCGCTCCTGCCCTGCTCACCACGCACCCAGTTCCTGTCACACTGTAAATACTGGTGGAGTGGGCCGGGTATGGTGGCTCACACCTGTAATCCCAGCACTTTGGGAGGCCGAGGTGGGCAGATCACGAGGTCAGGAGTTCGAGACCAGCCTGGCCAACATGGTGAAACCCTGTCTCTATTAAAAATACAAAAAATAAAAATAAAAAATAGCCACACTTGGTGGCTTGTGCCTGTAATCCCAGCTACTCAGGAGGCTGAGGCAGGAGAATTGCTTGAACCCAGGAGGCAGAGGTTGCAGTGAGCTGAGATCGTGCCACTGCACTCCAGCCTGGGTGACAGAGCAAGATTCCATCTCAGAAAAAAAAGGAAAAAGAAAAAAAATGTGGAGATGACAGCACTTTGCTGTAATGAGTGGATATGTGTGCACATAAAGTATCTTGCACAGTTCCCTGACATGGGATAGACACAAAAGATGATGGGTTCCATCTCACCTCCTCCAAGTAATCCAATACTGGCCTGCTCTTTCCAAACCAAGCACCCTTACCCCTATTTTTGCTTGACCTCAGGTGTCATAATGTATCTAATGCCTTCTCCTCCACCCTCACCCCTCTCATGCCGGAGCACATTCCTGAGGCCCTTAAAGGAACCAGTCCGGAGGCTCCAATGAACTTCAGCTTGGGACCTTGCTAGACTGCCCTGGCCTTGCCCGGCCACACCCAGGGTGCAGCACCTCCTGCTTCCTGGAGCACTGTGGCTAAGAGAAAGGAAGAGAAGGGAAAAGGAGGAAGGAGGGTGGGGGCTTCTGGACACCGCAAAGGAGCCCCTGAGAGGAAGGAACCAGTATATGGGAGCTGGAATGGGCTAGATCTGAGTCTACTCTCTACTCCTTGCCAACCTCCTTTAAACCTCAATTTTCTCATTTGCAAAATGGTGATAACTTCATTCGAAGGGTTGCTATGGAGATAAGAAAACACTTGCAAGTTCTGACACGTAGTAGGTACACAACAAATGTTCCCTAACCCTACTTTTGTTATTAAGTGTGCATTTTGCTCTCAATGGCATCTGATTGAGAGGACTTGGAAATTTTGTTTTGCTTTGCTTTGTTTGTCAATGGGGATTTTTAATGAAGACACTTTTAGCAACCTGCACACTCCCATTCTAAACAGACTTCAGGTGTGACCTTGATCCCAGGAAGTTCTCAGTCCTACAAGGTGGGCCAGCACCTGTCCCCCAGGGCAGTGTCCTCTTGTCATCTGGTCAGCTTCAGACCAAAGCAGGTCAGCCCTTCCATCAGCTGCCTCCTAGGGAAGAGGGGTGGGGGCAGTGGGAGGGTTTGGGGAGGCGGGCAGCAGAATTGCAAGGGGAGAAGGCCTCCAGGGTTAGGGGTGGGAGCTGGGAGGTGAAAGTGCAGGGAAGGGAGCTGGGGGAGGGAATGGGTGCATCCAAAATGGGGAAACTAATGAAGAAATCTCCATCTAATTAGACAGGCTGCAGTTTTAATCAGACAGAGTTTCCTTGGCAAAACCTGTTTGCATGTTTTCTGTCATTCAGCCAACGTGTTAATTAGGCAAATAATATTAATAATGATATTCACTTTGGGAAAGTTAGGAGAAGAGGGAAAGGTGGAAGTGACAGTTTGGGGTCGGGCAGGCAGGAGCAGGGAGGGTGTTGTAATTCCCTGGCAGCCTGAGAGAGTGACAGGAAGGGGGCTGAGACAGAGGAAAGCCCTGGGCAGGGCCCCAGCCCTGTCCTACTGTCTGGGCATCTGCTCTTCGCCGAGCCTCGGTTTCCTCATCCACACAAGGCAGGAAGGATGACACAGAGCCTTTCCTCCTAAGTGGTGGGAGAATGCCCTGAGATGATGCAGGAGCCGGGAAGGCTGACTGCAGCCCTGGCCCAGAGCTGACAGGAGGGGCTCTGCGCTTCCTGCATGCATCACCCACCCGCAACTGACCTGCACCTTGTCAGGGTCTGGGGTCCTCCCACACCAGCAGGGAGCAGAGCAGGTGTGAGGTGGGAAAGTGAGGGGCGCCTGGGCCTCAGCTTCCCCAAAAGCCCTGCAGAAATCCCAGCCAGCCACTGCTCCCCAACCTCAGGCTGGACTCTGGCGTCCTTCCTGTCTGCTAAGCTCCAGGGACTGGGGGACAAAGAGGCTCCCCCAGGTCCCTTTTGCCTCTGCTTCACAGCCCAGCCTGTCAAGAGCCAGCTTGCTCCCCTGATCCCTCCAGCATCCCAGGTCAGAGGGGTCTCTCAGACATTTGGAGCCAGTCCCCCCTGCACAGCTCCAGACTGGCTTCCTCCTCCCTCCCCACTCACCCCACATCCCACAAAGCCAGAGGTTAAAGTCCCCTCCTCAGCTCTTCAGCCCTCTCCAGTCCCCACCCCACAGCCACCTGGAGGACACAGGCTTCAGGGCCAAGACTAGGGGAAAGGAAATGAACGATTTCACTGGGTATGGGGCAATTCTCAGGAAAACCAAAAACTCATCAATTACGATGAATAATATCTCCAAGCAATATTTTAAAAGGTCAAATTTAATGCAAAATGTCTATTGCATTACTTTCAATTTTTACATATATTGCATTGAAATAATACTTACCTTGATTGCCAAGTTTTGGGGCACCCCCTTAAATATTGTGCCCTGGGCCAGGTGCTTCATTCATCTCACCTGAACTAGCTCTGTTCCTCAACATTGGCCCTCAAGACCCTGGGTGAGGGCAATCATGTGGCCTTTCTGAGCCTTAGTCTCCATCTCTCTGTCTGTCGGATGAGGCTGACAGGCTGCCCTGCAGGGCTGTGTGAGTTGGAGGGGATGGCGCACCATATCTAGCACAGCCCCCTGATGTGAGCGAGTATCCTGTGGCAGCAGAGTGGGGTGCCTGAAAGCCGTGGCCTCCCCTGGGCTTGCTGCCTCCAGCTTGGGTGCTGCTGAGTTCTGGGCCTGAGTGAGGAGAGGGAACAGGACAAGGCTAGGGACCCCAACACCCAAGTTCCTGCCTTTACTGTGAGGAGAACCCTTCACTGAGGGAACTAAGGCTTTCCCAAGAACCCTGCCTATAGGAGCTTAGCCGTTCCTGAGTCCCTGACACTGGGGGGCACTGTGGGCATGGGGGGCATGCCCAGAGGTCCTGCCCTTAGAAAGCAAGAGATGAGGGAAGTGGACCTCCCCCAACCCCACTCAGACACATGGCCCATGAAGGGTGGGGGATGAGAGCATGTCTGAGTGGCACTAGAGTGGGGACCACACTGGAATGTTTGGGAATATGTTGTGATACAGTGGAAACAGAAACAGAAAGGGTGTCAGTGTCCAGAAACATGGGCTTAAGTATTGATTCTTTGTCTAGCAGCGGGACAAGTAGCTGGAGAGATGGTCCGAGTCTGTGCATGGAGGGCCCCCTTTGCCAAGTGCAAGGGTCTGGATTCCCCACAGCCGGGGGACAGAGAGAGAAGAGACATGTTCTAGAGAGTGTTGGAAGGATGCCACTGGCCACGGGCAGTGAGGCAGGTGCATGGAAGGGGATGGGGACAGCAGCAGGGAGCACGGGCTGCCACATGGCTACTGAGAGTGATAAGAAATCAAGACAGTGTCACCACTGCTGACCTCAGGATCATATATCACAGAAGGAACCTTAGTAACCAGCCCAGGAACCTCCTTCCTCTCCATTACTTGGAGCCCCTCCATGACCTTCCAACCAATCTAAGCTTGGACACATCCTATGATAGGGCACCCACCCCACTCATGCTACCTGACCATCAGGCAGCTGGGGCTCCTCTTTACTTTGGATTAAAATACTCCTAGTTGCAACACTTATCAATGCTCCTCGGTCTGTCATTCTGAAATGCATAGAAGTGCAACCTCTGGCCCTCAGGGCTCTTTAGCCACCTGAAGCTAGCTGTCTTGAGTCCCTAGGTCTTCCCTCTCCAGGATCTGTGACCCCCCTTCCCCAGGCAGACCCTCACAGACCCGATACTGCATCTGTGCATGCTCTGAGCACCCACTGTGTGCCAGGCACCAAGGCCGGGCACCTTCTACCAGGGTGACTGTCTAATCCTCCCAGCAAGCTTGAGAGATCGGACTCATTACCCCCATTTTACAGGTGAGAAAACGAAAGCTCAGAGTCGTGAAAGGAACCCAAGTTTTCTCAGGAGGTTGGTCATCAAAAACTTGAGTTGGTCACTCAAGTGTTGACATTGTGCCCTACAATCTCTTCAGAAGCCATCCCAGCTTTCTGCTTGGGGAGTTAGTTCTGTTTCGAGCTGTAACATACAGCAACTCAATCCTCACACAGGCCCTATGAGGGGAGCTCTGTCACCCTGCCCATTCTGCGGAGAAGTCATGCAAATGAGAAAATGTACAGCTCTCCAAGGTCTACACTTCTGCATCTGGGCAAGAAGAACCAGGCTATTCTGGCCCTTGCCGGACACCATCCACCATTCCAGAGACACAAAGAACGCTGGCTTTAATGCATTTACAGTGGGGCTAGCACCCCAGTGGTTAATACTTCCCACTCCCCTTGAAAGTCCCCAGCTCCCCAGCCCATCTTTGCACTTCACCTTCAGGGAGAGGCCGGTGAGCCCTTTTAACTGCAGCCAGAAAGACTTGGCTGGTATTCCTTGTGCCCAGGGTCAGACATGCACACAGCACACCTCCCAGCCAGCTATGAATGGGGTGATTATAAGCTAATAACCTTTGATTCCAGAACCCCAAGTGAGCACTGACCGGGGTAACCCAAAGGCAGCTCTTGAGGAAGGCATGGAAACAGTGCCTTACCTCCCCTTTGCAGCCACAAAGGAGGAGTTCTCTTTCAAATGGCCCCACACCCCAGCTTCTCCCCTTGTCTGCTGCCTTCAACCAGGCAGCTGGAATGCAGTCCTAGGCGGCAGAGGGTGCAGAGGGTCGGGCTGGGGTCCTGCGTGTTGCAGAAAAGGAGAGAAGCCAAGAAATGGGATGGAATGTGTCTAAGGTCTCCTGAAGGTTTGGGGCAAGAAGGCCCATGTCAAAAACCCAGTCTCAGCCTCTCAGCCTCCCCTTGTCATTTCTCAGAGTCTGCAGAAGGGTTTTGTTTAGGGGTCCAGCCCCCCTGGGCAGGCCACCAGCCAGCCCATTACAGGCTCTCCCAGGCACTGGAATTCTGTTCCCTAAATAATGTTATCATCTAGACGGCAGCTCCACTAGCAGAGGGGTGCAAAGCTACTGCACTTCCTCCTTGGCCATCCAAGGCAGGTGAGGAGAAGCACAACGTGGGCAAATAGGGAGGTGGAGGACAGACCCACAAAGGAGCCCCACAGGCGGGGCGGCAGCATTAACTTGTTATGTAAATACCGTATTCAATTATTCCTCCTCCTCCAACAGGAGTCAGCTAATCACTCATGCCTGGCTGGTTCATGAATATTAAACCCAGCTGTCTTGCCAGTGCATTTCAGTGGTCTCTAGGGGACAGAAAGGAAAAGTGAGGCCCCGAAGCCCTGCTTTAGTGGGCTCTGGAACGTCAAGGGGAAGCCTTGGGCGCCTCATGTTCACATGCGCAGCGTAGGGATTGAACAGTCAGTCCACAGAGCCACTGAGCCACTCTACCGCTACGGAGACACTGAGCTAGACTCAGGCTGGCTGGGTGACCTGAGGCAAATGATTCAACTTCTCTGGGCCCCAGTTTCCTCTTCTATAAATGGGATAGCGATAGTTACCTGATGGGTGGTTGTGATTTGTGAACCATTATACATATAAAATGCACCTATACCATGCATACAGTTAGGAACTCCTGTTCGAATCCTCTCTGCATGGTGCAGAACCCACACCTGCCCCCAGGGAACTCAATGCTGGGTTTCTAGGGTCGTCTATAAAGGGGGAAAGAGCCCAAGGCCCAGAGGGAGGGCAGGGCAGGTGAGGGGTGGAGGCTGAGCTGAGAGAGGGCCCATGGCCTGGGGTCGTGTAGAGGACATCCAGGGAGAGGTGGGCTTGGCATGGACTGTAAAGATTACATTTTTTCATTCATTCACTCAGTCAATACATGTTTATTGGGCACCTACTCTGTGCCAGGTGCTTGGAAACTAGCAGTGCACAAAACACACCTAAGACCATGCCCTGGTGAAGTGTGTGATGGTAGCTTTGAGATAGCCACAAATCCTTTGACATTCCTCCCATTGAGAGGTGGGGTCTACTCTGTTCCCTTGAATCCGGGCTGGTCGTCGTGACTTGTGTGGCCAATAGAATAAGGAAGAAGTGATGTTCCGAAGCTAGGTCTCTTGTAGCTTCTGCCTGTGCCTCTGAAAACACTGGCTCTAGGAGCCCTGGGCCTCCATGGATAAAGCCTAACTCCAGGTGTGCTGGAGAGGCCACGTGTAGGTGCTGTAGTCCAGCTGAGCCCCGGGCTTCCTTGCTGTCCTCATCAAAGCAGCAGACAGGCCAGTGAGGCCATCCTGAATGTCCCAGCCCAGCCACTGGCCGAGCGCCACAGAGCAACCTCCACTAACAGCATGTGGAACAGAAAAGCCACTAGCTGGGATGTACCTGGATTCCTCACTCACAGCATTGTGAGAAACAATGACATGCTGGCTGTTTTAAGCTGCTCAATTTCTAGGAAGTATGTTACCTTGCAAGAGATAAGGAGAATATTGTCATAGAAGGAGACAGGCTGACAGACCGCAAACTATCAAACAAGTAATTAGTATATCCGGTGGTGATCAATGCTACACAGGAAAAAAAAGTGGGGGGGGAATAAGGAGTGTGTGTGTGTAGTGGGGAGGGTGTGCGCGTGCACACATGTGCACACAGTATACTAAATAGTGTGCTCAGGGAAGCACTTGTTGAGGAGAAAACATCCAAGCAAAGACGTGAGGAGGTGAAAAAAGGCACCTATCTGGAAGACAAGATTTCCAGGCAGAGGAAACAGCCAGTGCAAAGGCTCTGAGCTGGGACACGTGTGGCTCATACCAGAAACCACACAGGACCAGCAGGGGTGGGGTGGAGGAAGCAGCAGCCCGGTCACCCACAGCAGCCTCTCCTCCTCAGCAGCAATGCTGCATGTGGCCCCATCACCTCTGGTTTTGGTCTCCTGATGCCGCTATGAGCAGTCATTATCCCCTGACTTCAGGATTCCCATACTACAGATTGAGAAACTGAGGTCCAGAAAATGAGGAGCCTAAAGGGCCACATCCTTGGTGGCAGAAGCTGGTGAGAAGCCATTCTGTGACTCTGTGGTCAGGATTTCCCAAACCCCTTCCCCTTCCCCTTCCTTTTCCCCTTTCCTCCCCTTCCTCTCCTCTCCCCTCCCTTCCCCCTCCTTCCCTCCCCTCCCTTCCCCTACCCTCCCCCTTCCTTCCTTCCCTTCCCTTCCTTCCTTTTCCTTCCCTTCCCCCTTCCTCTTCCCTTTTTTCCCCCCTTCCCCTTTCCTTTTCCTTCTCCCTTCCCTCCCATTCCCCTCCCCTCGCCTCCTCCCTCCCTTCCTATTCCCCTTCCCCCAACCTTTCTCCCAAAATAGCGCATCCCTCACCCTACTCCCTAGTGCCACCATTCTCCAATAAGGACCTGCCCTGCCTCTGGCTTCTCAGCCTCCCCCACAACACTGACTGCAAAACTGCTGCCCCAGATGGATCCTCCAGGGAGGTTCCTGAGGGTCCAGCATGAGCACCCCACCCCCATCCTCCCCCCCTCTGCTCCCTCCCTGAACCACAGGGTAGACCATGACCTGTAAGGGCATCTGATCCACTCAAGAAGTTGAGGATGTGGGAGATAAGAAGTCAGATGCTGTGGTCTGAATGTTTGTGTCCCCCCAATATACACATGTTGAAACCTAATTCCCAATGCAGTAGATGAAGAGGTGGGACCTTTGGGCCTGATGAGGTCGTGAGGGCAGAGTTCTCATGAATGGGATTAGTGCCCTTATGAAAGAGATCCCAGACTAGGAAGCAGGCCCTCAGCAGACACCAGGTAGGCTGGGACCATGACCTAGGACTTCTAGGCCTACAGAACCGTGAGCAATGAATTTCTATTATTTATAAGCCACTCAGTTGATGGTGTTTTTGTTACAGCAGCCCAGATGGACTAAGATATCAGAGAAAGGAACTCGCAGAGGCTGAGCATCTACCGGAGAGGGTAGCGAACACCCTGAGGGAGGCAGCACTCCTCATTGCTGGCACTTAGCGGGCACTCACTGTGGGCCAGGCCATGCTGGCCGCTCTCTTTCATTTCCATCCCTCTGAGGAAAGCCCTGTTATGTTCCCATTTCACAGAGGAGGAAACTGAGACACAGAGAGGCTCAATACCCTGCCCCAGTCTTCCAGGGAGAAGGCAGAGGGCAGGCACCATGGGACATATTTCACAGCTGAGCATCCTGAAGCAGTTTCCTAATATCAAATACGCATTTCAACTCCCACCTGAGGCCTTCCAGAAATGCTGGGATTTCTGTCACCACTGCAGACGGCAGAAGAAGAGGCAACAGAAAATTGTTTCCGAACTCTTCACATTATGCCATGAAAGGGACCTCCTCCTCATTCACAGGGAGCCCAGTGTCAGGAGCAAACACAAGCGAGCAGGATATACGCTTGCAGGACTGTGTGGTTAATGACATAAGAGATGAATGGGATGGGATGGGTCCTCTGGGAGCCCTCTCACAACAAGCTCACAATGCGAGAGGAAGAAAGCATCTGGCCATTGTGGTTAAGATCAGCATTGTTAATAATTTATCATTATTAAGGATGATAATAACATAGCTGACATTTATTGAACCCTTCTCTTGCTCCAGACTTTCAACACAAAGCCCGTTAACTCCTCATGTAAACCAAGAAGTGGTTATGTCCACTTTATGAAGGAGAGCATTGTATCTCAGAGTGGTTAAGTAACCTGCCCAGAGTCACAGAGCCAGTAAGTAGACTCGAACACAGCTCTCTGCAATTCCAAGGCCCATGCTCTTAACCACTGACTGTGTTATATATGGAACAGTTAACAAAAGTGTGGCGTGGCCCCTTGCAGAAGGGAGTCTGCATTTAGCTGTACACAAGCCGTTAGGGATATGATCTAATGTTGGAATTTCTGGCATCAACACTCAGAAGTCACAACTTACAGTTATAGAAGGCTCCAGTTTTATTTGTACACAGTCTCATTGGAGTCTCACAAGAGGCCCTTGAAATTGATATCACTGTTTTCATTTTTACAAGTAGGAAAATCAAGGGCCATGGCTACTTAAACAAGCATCTCAAAGAGAATCAACTGTGACGTTGGGACCTGACCCCCAGCCACCTACCTACAGCCAGGGTTCTGCCTGTGGGCCCAGCTCTCTGGCCAGGTCTGCTTCTGTGCCCCACCCGCAGCCCCTGCTGCAGGGCCTCATCTTCCTTTAACAAAGTTCCTTCTGGATGCAGCCACAGCCTGGGAGCAGCATACCCCCAGGGAGGGCAGCCCCTGGTTAAACATAGCCTGTGGTCCTGCTTTCTACATGGCGGAAAACTCGGCCCTCGTGAAGAGTGCTGCTCTGGGGATGCAAGTGCTCTTCAAAGCCAGGGGCTCAGTGCAGGTTTGTTCTAACCTGAGAGCCGGACAGCTTGGCAGTCTGGGGTTGGAGGACTCACGTTTGTCTTATACTCTCGCATTGCTGCACTTGGAAACTGTGGAAATGCCTGACAACATGATTTGTTCATCTTCTTAAGAGAAAAAGAATGAACAAAGGTTATGATGTGATACTTCAAAGAATAGCCCCAAACTGATAAACCTCATCAATCATGAAAGAAAATAAAAAGGAAATAATATAAAGATACTTTTGGCTGGGCGCGGTGGCTCACGCCTGTAATCCCAGCACTCTGGGAGGCCCAGGAGGGCGGATCATGAGGTCAGGAGATCAAGACCATCCTGGCTAACACGGTGAAACCCCGTCTGTACTAAAAATACAAAAAATTAGCCGGGCGTGGTGGCAGGCGCCTGTGGTCCCAGCTGCTAAGAAGGCTGAGGCAGGAGAATGGCGTGAGCTCGGGAGGCAGAGCTTGCAGTGAGCAGAGATGGCACCACTGCACTCCAGCCTGGGCGACAGAGCAAGACTCTGTCTCAAAAAAAAAAAAAAAAAAATGCCAATATGTTTGGCAAAGAGTTAAAAGATAGATAATACCTAAGGTTGGCAGAGGTTGTGTATGTAAAAACAGCTACTCACAAAATATGGGTGAGAGAATAAGTTGGAAAAATCAATTTTGAAGGCCAAATTGGCAATGCCATACAGGCTAAATGTAAAATACGCCTTTTCATCCCCCATTCTACTTCTAGGAATGTACCCCACACCTATGCAAGTGCATTGAGACATCTGTGCAAAGATGTTTGTTGCAGTGGTGTTTTGTGGCTGTGAAAAATGAGACAATGCCTAAATGTTGGCCTATGGGAATTAATTCAATGGAGTATTATACAGTTGTGAAAAAGAACATGGTCATCACCAAGTAGGAGCCTGAAATGAGAATAAGATATACTGTTCATTGGGGAGAAAAGATTACAAAACAGTATGTATGGTATAACTATACATTTATTTTAAATATATTTATTCTTAGTTATTTGTATGCCGATTTCAAACTAGAGCTTGAGCACAGCAGGTTGTTAACTACTGTGACTTGGGGGGAGAGTCACAGGCATGCAGAGCTTTCTGCTTTCTATGCTGCCGTGCTTGAAAATGTTTACTATGCCTCCTTTTGTATTTGTAAGCAGGAGAAAACTGTATGATACATAAGTCATGAGAAGAAAAAGAAGGAGGAGGAGGAGAGGAAGGAGGCGGGAAGTGGGGAGGAGGGAGGAGAAGGAAGCTTTGTGAAGCCAGAGCAGTGGAAAGGCATTCTTCAGGGGAAGAAGAGTGGCTCTCCAAGTCATCCCAGGCCCTCATATACAAATCTCTGAGGATTGTTGGGTCAGGAAACCTACATTTTAACCCAATCTCCCGTCATTGTCAGGCACTCTGATTGGAAAACCACTGCCTCTGAGATTATCAAGCCTACACCCTTTGTTTTAAAATGGGGAAACTAAGGCACAGAGAGGCTGAGCTCCTTTCCCACAGTCACATAGCTAGTTTGAAGCAGAGCTAAGTGACAGGCCAGTTGCTTTGTCCCCTAGAGTATCCAGGGCTCTTTATCTTTCCATCTTTCCACCCTAAAAGAAGGCCTGGTCAGGCTAGGGGGCCTTGGGGACACTCAAGACTCCCCAAGCAACAAGGTCAGTCATCTGCAGTCCCCCTCCCTGCCATCGCTGCAGCTTACTGCCTTTCAAGCAAACACTGAGGATGGAGCTTTTAGGCCACAGACTTAAGTGCTTATCTCTCTCTCTGGCTTCTCTTAAATCAATTACCTTAAATCAATTTAGAATCTACTTTGGCAGAAATATTAGCTGGTCAATTCTTATCATCTCCATCAATGTAGTGTTTCCTCAGTCAGGTCAGGGTTCTCCTGGCCCCTTCCTCCCAGGGGCTGAGCTAACACTGGTGAAAGTGATGGCTGTGGGGGTTACCACCCACACATAGCTAAAGGCCAGCCACCCGCTGCTGTGCCCTCTCCACACCACAGGGCCTCTGCCAGGCTGCCAGCCTGAGTCTTGAAGACACAGGTAATGTCTGCTCTGCTGGGACCCTCAGGGGCTGGGGGATGCCACAGAATCCCTGGTCTTGTCTGTTTAGACACAACGTCCAACCACCTCTCCTGCCCTGCTCCTATAGCTCAGTGCTGCTATGAATACGGCTGTGGCCAGGAGAAGGAGGCATCCCTCAAGCCTATCTATGGGGTCAGGTCTATCATTTCTAGCTTCCTTTGGTGCACAGCAGGTTAGAGGGGTGGGATGAGGCTCTCCCTTGCTCTGAGAACCAATACCTGCAGCTCCCTCAATTGCTTCTCAGCATCTCTCTCTTTCTCTCTCTCATTATTTTCTACTCTGCATCCAAGACTCCTCCCCTCCCTGCCCTACATCTAGAGAGTCCCCATTGCCTCTCAGGCGGAGATCAAAGGGAACTAGCAGGCATCTCCTCCAAACGTACCACATGTACTGTTTATGCCCTTTGAAGCTCAAAAGGCCAAGAGCTGCCCTGTTACTCACTGGGTCTGCAGGCACGTGCCTCACAGCTGACCACAGCAAGATGAGGTACATGGACAAAAGGAGAAGTTGGGAACACAAATGGACCAAGGCTTTGCAGAGGCACCTTCCTCCTGCCTCCAATATGCTTCTGACTCACACTGGCCTCCTGCAGGAGCTCCCCCTCCTCTCTGCCTATCTAAATTCCCTAGGGCCAGACCAAGGGCCACCTCCTCTAGGAGCTCCTGGATGGCTCTGAGGACCCCCTCTTCAGAGTGCCTGGAGTTCTGGCATTCTCAACAGATGCAAGTCTGCAATACATTCACCTTCTTAAGTTCTGCCAGGGTGTCTGATGTACGTGAGCACGTGCGCATGCACGCATGTGTGTGTGCATCTTTGCACACCAACACACATGCCTACTTGCACTCATGTGCTTGTGTTTCATCTGCCCCACTGGACTGCAGACTCAAAACTTCCTTATTGGGCTAGGCATGGTGGCTCACGTCTATAATCGCAGCACTTTGGGAGGCCAAGGAGGGCAGATCACCTGAGATCGGGAGTTTGAGATCAGCCTGGCCAACATGGTGAAACCCCATCTCTACTAAAAATACAAAAATTAGCTGGGCGTGGTGGCCCATGCCTGTAGTCCCAGCTACTTGGGAGGCTGAGGCTTGAACCCAAGAGGTGGAGGTTGCAGTGAGCCAAGATCATGCCATTGCCCTCCAGCCTGGGCGGCAGAGCAAGACTCAGGAGTCTCCAAAAAAAAAAAAAAAAAAAACCAAAAAAACCAAAAACTTCCTTATTGCTCCAGGCCCTAGCACACTGCTGTTATTGTTGGTTGGGATATAATGGAAATACCCAGCTGGGACCTGAGGCCAGAGTTGGGCCACCAACCCTGAGTCGCTGCACTATTCTGAGGGAGTTAGTCTCCTTTCTGGCCTCAGTTTCCTTCTCTGCAAAATTAGGAAGGTAGACCCTGTGTTCTGCAAGATCCCTCCAGGGGACATAATTCATCTAAACATAGCACCAGAACTGTGACTCATCCTGAATCCCCATTTTCCCCAGTCCCTGACTCTGTGCTGGGCAACTGAGAATTCAATAAATATTTAGCTGATTGATGTAAGCAAAGCACACAAGTCACTGAAAGGGACGTTAAACTTCTAAGAAACACTGAAACCGTCCACGGTATCTCTCTCTTGTGAGTTCTCTCGGAGGGCAGAAAGCATAAGTAAAGTAGGCAGCCGATTTTTTTTTCTCTTTAAAGTCAAAGACCCATAAATCATGCATGTGCAAATTCATTTCATAATTAACATCACTGGGTATATGTCTGTGAAAGTCGTGCTTCAGCTGGGTGAGATGTTCTGCTAATTAAAGGCTTATTTTGTGATGGGAATCATTTTGTGGAAGCTACTTCACTCGCACTAGTTTAGATTTTTTTTTTTTAATGACCCATAGGCTCTGCAAAGTGAGTCAACTGATAGTGCTGTGCAGCTCACGGCTTATTAGATAGTAACGCCGCGTGCACCCCAGAGCCTCCATTTTCAGACGCAGCCAGGGGCAAGTGTGTTCTTAGAGTCACAAAGAACACATGCAGAGAGAGCCTCAGAGCTGGCAAGGGAACCAGCAGGTGGTTTGAGATAACTGAGGCCTGGAGAGGGAAAGGGATTGCCCAGGGCCTCCCAGCAGACTGGCAGAACCCCGTTTGAGAATCCGATTTCTCAGCAGTCCCTAGACCTTTGTCCACTCTCCCTGGCCCCCACATTGCACATGCTTGTGCACACGCCAAGTGGCCCTGGTGGTCTCAGAAGCTCTGGCTTCGATCACTGTGCTAGCCTGGCGATGCAGAAGCGCTCAGTAGGTAAGCCTGCTCACCGCTTTACTGAGCACCCCCTGGAAGCAAGAAAATTGGAAAGAGACAGCTGGGATGGAGTCTTAACTATTTTAATAATGTTCGGTACCATGGCTGTTGCCGGGAGATTAGCAGGGAAATGTAACGGTGTGTAATTTTTCCTAAGAATTCCATTAACAAAATCAAATGGGCAGACGGAGGAGGGAGTGGTGGGGCAGGGGGATGAAAAGCTTTCTGGAGGCTTCCTTGGGAGGGAGTTTCTAGGCTCAGAATCTTAGCAGAAGCTCTTTGGTGTGAATTTCAGACTCCTTCCGGCCTTCTCTCATCTTTCCTAACCTTGCCTATCGTCTATATGGGGCAGGTAAGGCAGGGTGAAGAGAACAGGGAGACCTGAGTTCAAATTCCATTCTATCTCTTCCTCACTGTGTGCCCCTGGGCAAGTGGCTTAACCTCAGTGAGCATCAGCTTCCTCACTGCATCTAAGAAGAGCCACGCAGAGCTATTCTGAGGATCAGAGATGATGCATTATAAAGTATGAACAGAGAACCTGATGCAAAGTGGCCCTGAGTAAATTGCCTATCATTGGTTAACTCTTCAATTGTCCCCTCTCTGGCCCATCCAGACCTGTACGATTCACTTCTCATGCTGCTGTTTCTATATCTGGAGCATTCTCTCTGCACGCTGGGCCAGGGCCATGCGCCAAGAACAAAGCAGGAGAAGGAAAAACATGGTTTCCACCCTCCAGGTGCTTACTGGTAGTTGGGGACGTCAGACACTGCCATCCACTCCTTTCCAGTCAGGCAGCAGACTCAAAAGAGTGTGCTCCCAGCCAGTATTACACCAATCATTCTCAAAAGCACAGGGAAAAAGGAACTATGGCACCCATTTTACAGATGAGGAAACTAAGGCTCTGACAGGTTATCATTTACATTAGGTCACACAGCTAGTCAGTAGCAGAGTTTAAAATTCAGCCCAAGTGTCCAGATTTGAAAATCCCAATTATTTCTCCAGTATCTGTGTATTACCTGTGTCTATCCCCTCCAGTTTCACAATACAATATCTGTGTATTTCACCATACAATATCTGTGTATTACCTATGTCTGTCTTCTCCTGATTATTTTCTAATTTTCTACTTGGTTAGGCCTTGCACTATCAATTAGACCATAAGTTCCTTGAAGGCAGTAGTTTTTTGCACCTTCTATCTTCCATGAAGCTAGTATACACACAGTAGGAGTTCAAGTAAGGCTTATAGAATCAAATAGACAAAAACCCTTCCAGACACAGTTTCCTTAATAAATCCAGACTTTCTTGGAATTGTCCCTTTCCCTCATCCTGCAGTCTTTACACACACACACACACACAAGCGTGCACACACACACACCACACACACACACACACAGAGCTTGCAAAATCGAATAACAACCAGTTTAAAAACATACTAAAAACAGAAAATTTATGTAGCATGACCCAAATTGAATTATACATTACAGCACTATAATTGATTTTTTAGAAGAGAGATTAAATTTATTTTATGCCTCACTAACTAACAGCTAGATTTACCTAATTGCTTGGAGTGCAGAGTTAGTATGATTCATTAAACTCCATACATGCTTGGGTACACTGCGCACTGAGTAAAGCTTCCCTGCTCGCAGCAATTAACGAGGAGAAACCCGAGGCCGCACCAGTAATTGACGAGAACAATGCAGCCTGAAGTTTGCTGTGGGTGTTTTATTAAGTTCTTTGAGCAAAATGCAGATACTGTGCATTCTGGTAAAGCACTTCCAACAGATCAGAGACAACTAATTCTCATTCTCTCTCTCTCTGTGTCTCTCTCTCTCTGTCTCTCTTTCTGTCTCTCTCCCTCTCCCTCAACTCTGCTGTGATGCGGAGGGGAAGAAGAAAAGAAAAGGGGAGAAAAAGCAAAATGTACGTCTTATCTTGGTTTAATTACATCAATCATAACAGTTCTTTAAAAAACCTCACCAGCATCTGACAGCATGCAGGCAAAGTCAGTCAGCCGAACAAAGAGTGAGTTTGGGTGGAATCAGTAATTATATACACATTATCAAAAAGGTAGCAATTTAGGAAAACTGAAAAAAATATGCTAATTTCTGATAGCAAGAGAAAATTAGAACTCTCTGAACCATTTATTTATTAATTATTATTAATAATGAAGAACATTTCCAAGTGGCATACATTCAAATAATAAGTGTGATTTCCTTTATCGGTGCCCATGCCTGTCTGGACGTGTGTATGGGTTTTGAAGACATCACACACACACACAGCACTTCCCCCTCATACAAAGCCACACAAGGATTTTTTTTTACACTGGCTCCCAGGACCGGTAAGATGTATGTTTTGACTGGTCTGTCTATAAAATAGATTACATTGCTCTGCCCGTATAATACCTTAAGTTGTAGGTTTTTGCAGTTATGGAAACAGAGAAAGAGAAAAGCTCTCACATCCCCTTACCAAATCTCTAGGGCTCCTGTGCCTATATTTTGGGGTGAAGCAATTTGCTTTGCTCTGGGAGAGGGATTTAAGATATAAAAACGTCAGTCACAGCTTGCATTTTCCAGGAATGGACAATATAACTGGGGAGGTAAGACGTATTAGACATCAATATGCTGCCATGAAACAGGCCTTCCCTTTCTCTGGACTCCTCCCAAGATATGCAAGTGGCATCCTGCAGCCCTGCTAAAGCTGGCTGGGCCAGGGGTGGACACGTGACCTAAGCTGGACCAATCACAGTCTCTCTTGTGCAGATTTGAAACTGAAATGAGAACTACAGAGATTGGTGGCTATTTCGAGTCCGGGTATACTAGGACTGGACACTCCAGAGAGACGTCCCACCAACTCCATCTTCTGAGGTCTCCAAAGCTACGTAGATCCAGAGGTTCTGCTCTGCTTCTATTCTGTAGATGCCCAGGATTCCTTTTCTGAGTCCTCCCTCTGCCTTAGGTCACCCTGAGTCCATTTCCATTATTTGCACCCAAAGAGCACTACTTGATACCCAGTGCTAAGGAAAGAACACAAGGCACTGTGAAGGCTGGTGCTTCAGGCACCACTGCTTGTACCATTCCTGGTGGAAGATTCAGGAATTCTGGGATGTTTGGAGCTGACTAGGACTTTACACGGCCTGTACTCCAGATGTCTGCAAACTGAGTTCCCAGGGGCAGCTGTTGTGAGAGCCCAAGGGGATGACACACTGACGTCCTGCGCCCTCCTAGCATTTGGTGGTATATAGTTTCTGCTCCTGGTGAGTTTCAAAGCATTCTGCCGCTGCACACACCCCACCTTTGAAAACCAATGCTCTCGCCCAACCTGTCATTTTACAGACTAACCGAGTACAGAGGGGTTTTAAGTTACTTGTTCAAGGCCACAGAGCTGAATCGATGCAGAAATTACCTGAACCCAAGTTTCTGGATATTGACAGTGTTTCCGCTGCATCATGACATATTCCAAAGCATCCCAGTGTGGTCCCCACTCTAGGGCCACTCACATGTGCTCTCATCCTTCACCCTGCATGGGACACGTGTCTGATTGGGGTTGGAGGAGGTTCACTTTCCTCATCTCTTGCTTTCCAAGGGCAGGACCTCGGGGGATGCCCCCCATGCCCAGAGTGCAGCCCAGTGTCAAGGGCTCCGGAACGGCTAAGTTCCTACAAGGCAGGGTTCTTAGGAAAGCCTTAGTTCCCTCAGGGAAGGGTTCTCCTCACAGTAAAGGCAGGAGTTTGGGGTGCTGGGGTCCCTGGCCTTGCCTCATCTCCTTGCCTCACTCAGACCCAGACCCCAGCAGCACCCAGACTGGAGGCAGCAAGCCCAGGGAGGCCATGGCCTGTAGGCACCCTGCTCTGCTGCCACAGGACACTTGGTCACAACAGGGGCTGTTCTAGACATGGTGCACCATCCCCTCCAACCCATACAGCCCTGCGGGGCAGCCTGTCAGCCTCATCTGACAGACAGAGAGATGGAGACTGAGGCTCAGAAAGGCCACATGATTGTCCCGAGTCAGGGACCTACAAAGCAGCAGAAGCCAGGTTTGAGTTCATGTCCATCAGATGGAGCTCGAAGGCTGTCACCTACGACAACCCATGGACTCAGTCCAGAGGCTCCTGGAAGTTGGTGTTCTGGAGGCCTGGACTTGGTCCACGTCCAAACCCAGATGTCTGTGAAGCATCTCAGGTCAGAGCCCTGTGTCTGAGGACCATGGCGGAAGAAGACCTGGCCCCTGTCTTCAATGAGCCTCTAGTCTAAGTGGGAAAACAAGCTTGATGCCCTGGGGTTTTTTCTGCCCCTGCTTCCTCCCTGCTAACCACCCTTCCCCACCAGTCCTAGGTGACCACAAGCCCTCCTAGCCCGCAAGCTGGTTCCTGGACATGGTCCCAGAGAAGAAGCCTTGTCCGTGGACATGTGTGTGAAGGAAGCTTCTGAGGGAAGAGATGCTTTCCCAAGTCAGATCCACCCATCCATTCAGTAAGCATGTATGGAGCCCAGGGTGTCAACCCTGCGCCGGGCAGCCATCAGGGATGCAGAGACACACATAGCCCTGTGCCTGAGGAAGTGCCCAGTGCAGGGGCCATGACTGGTCAGTGAGGGTCTTGTAGGCCAGGACCAAGGACTGGATAGAGCAGCATCTGAATAGCCCTGAGTTTGGGACCAGAGACCTAGTCTGGTGCCTTCTTTTCTATTACCTTTTGACACATCTCTTTCTGGACCTCATTTTCCACATCTGCAAACAGAAAGGTAGAATGAGGTAAGAAACAGGTCTAGCTCAAAAAGAGCTAAGATGTGCAGACTTCCTACTATAGGCAACTGCAAGCCATTAACAGCTTTTGAGAGGAGAGATTCCCTCACTTTCCCACCATCAGGGGGAGGGTCAGCCTAGGGGCTCCCTATTTGGTCATGTGGTTACTAAACCAACCCCATTTCCTCCTTTCTGCCTCCCTCCCAGGTGGCCCATGTCTAGGGCTGAGACTGGATTGTTGGTCCACCTCAGGCATCAGGAAAGCTGACGAGCACATTCCTAAACCACTACAGCCTCAGGTTCACGCAAACAGAGCTAATAGTGGCTTGGCCTCCCTGCCTGACCTCCTCTCGCTCTCGGATGAAGGCATGTGTGCTTGTATTTCCCAAGGCTCAGCCCTGCACAGCGGGGAGCCCAGCTGGATCCTTGATGCCACAAAGGCAACCAATTGGATCACACAGCCAGCGTGGAATGCTCTCAGCTGCCATTTCCTCCTCTCAGCTTGGGCACAACGAGGATAAAAATGACTATTTCACAGGGCTTTTGTGAAGATTAAATACCATATATCTCATAACGTGTAAATTATTAGTTATTTTTTAACATTAGTAGGTTTTTTTTTTTTCCCCACAACTCTGACTTTCAACCCAGAAAGGTTGTCAAGCATACCCACTATGCAGCAGTGGGATCGGAGGGTCAGGGTTTTCTCCACATTCTAGTCATTTCTCCAGAAGGACACGAGGCTCATCTTCTGCCGTTTTTACCCAATTTTTTGTTTTTGTTTTTTGTTTGTTTTTGAGACAGAGTCTCACTCTATTGCCCAGACTGGAATGCAGTGGTACGATCTAGGTTCACTGCATCCCAGGTTCTTTGCCTCCCAGGTTCAAGCGATTCTCCTGCCTCAGCCTCCCAGGTAGCTGGGATTACAGGCTCCCACCAGCCCGCCTGGCTAACTTTTGTGTTTTTAGTAGAGATGGGGTCTCTCCATGTTGGCCAGGCTGGTCTCGAACTCCTGACCTCAGGTGATCCGTCTGCCTCAGCCTCCCAGAGTGCTGGGATTATAGGTGTGAGCCACCGCACCTGGCCTATTACCCAAGTTTTATCAGGGAAACATAAAGGTCTTCTTAGCCAAGGGCTCAGCCTATATAATCATTGCTTCTAGAATAGAAATCAGATTAAGACCGCTGAATTCTGTATTTTAATATAATTGACCCAATTCTTAGTTACAGTGATACTATTTAAGCCAAACTGGGGATCTCTCAACCTTCTTTAGAGGATGGAGGGGCTTCTTCTTCATGCCTTGGTTCTCCAGGGGCTCCCAGCCTCGCCAGGAGCTTTTTTAGTTCATTCCCATAGAATCTTGAGGCTCACTATGCAGATAAGCACAAGCAAATCCTCCTGGAAAAACTGTAGGTAACAGAAATTAATATTTAGTCCTTTGGGCAGAAAGAACATTCTAGAAGTTTCTAGTATGAACATCAGCTGTGATCCAGACTAAAACATCAAAGAAGCAAGCAGGCAGAACCAGACAAAAAGCACAGATAAGACAGTGACAACTTTCATCTGTGTAGAGCCACATAGCTCCTAGGAAATTCACTTTCCATTTCATCCCCAGAGCAACCCTGTGAAGCAGGTGAGGGCCCATCCAAGGCCATCCCAGCTAGCAGTGGCCCAGCGGTTCTGATGTTGACCTCCACAGGCTTCCCCTGCAGCGACATTGCATTCAGGCAGAATGGGGCAGAACATGGCAGGCAGAAGGGATCTCAAAAGCTGTATGATTGACTCTGGGCTTCAATGAGAAATCATCCAACTATCAAAGCCTTTGTGCTAGAGCACACCTGGAAAGCTGCCCTGAATCAGGAGCTTTTCTATGAGAAATCAAACCATGGCTCCCTGCACCTTAACATCACCAGCGCAAAGATTTGTTGGCGGCATAAATAAACCTGAATCACTGGTGAGTGGGGGAGATTTAAGGCATAAATTCCATGTTTCCTGCTCACAGGCTTGGCATAATTGAAATCCATTAGCTGTCAAAGAGGAGCTAGCTAAGAGTTGAAGTAACATTTAAAGAAAGTCTCAGGAATCTCTTCATTTTGTCCTTCAGTCCTCGGTGGAGCCATGGCAAGAAAGATGTCTAAATTGGCCCTATTTATATCTTCCTAAAGGCAGTTTCTCCATTCTGCAGGAGCTCCAGCCTCGGAAATAATGGTTTGGGGAGGAACTGGTGGAGGAGTTTGATGATTGCACGGAAACTTAGGAAGGTCTTTTGATAGGGAAAGCAGAGAGGGGGCAGAAGTGAGTAGCTATCAAAAGGGGCTTTACTGAACTTTTACTAGCTAATGAATGCATTTAATGGGAACAGAGTTGGGTGTCAACGCAGCATAATGACAATTTCATATAGTTGGCTAGATTTTTGTGGCTTTCGAGGAGGAAAGAAAGAAGGACCTGCGTGAGCAGTTAATCACTCCGTCTTTAGCCAAACTTCATTTAAAATTTCACCGTGTTCTCTAAACTGTGCCAAGGGATGGTGTCATGTGCTTCATTGAATCACTTGCAGCCAAATCTAAAACAAGCAGGAGACTCAGTCTTTCTTCCTTTTGTTTTGACTCTGAATTTCTGGTTACATGTGATTCGGAGCAGTGGTTAGGCAGCAGCTAGTCAGCCGTTGGATGCTTATCACATGCCTGGCCTCATTCTAAGTGTGCCTATGACACAGAGATGCTTCATGGATGGGGAAACTAAGGCTCAGAGGGATTAGGAGACTTGCCCAAAGTGGTCGTTAGAGCAAAGCAGGGCTCTAAACTCTCTCCAGTTTGACTCCACTATCCGTTCTCTTCACTAACGAGCCCAGATAGCAGATCCCAGAGAACACACAGTAGGCCACTTATCAACCTTCTTAGTATGTGCTCGGCTCCCTTCCCTTGTTAGCTGTGGTCTGGGCATGCCTGGGAGGCTGCTGAAGAGATGCCATTACCCTGCCCACTTTCACTTACATTGCCATATAGAATCCTCTCAACCTCAGTGTAGGACCTTGGTGAAAACCCACTCTACAGGTGAGAAAACTGAGATCCAGAGGGCTCAAGGAATACCTAGCCATCCAATGGAACGACTGAATGAGGAAACCAGTTCCCAGTTCATACAGTTGGCTGGCATTCGCTCTAGATTTGATTTGGCTATAGAATCCAACACACCTGCTTTTTTTTTTTTTTTTTTTTTTTTTTTTTGAGATGGAGTCTTGCTCTGTCACCAGGCTGGAGTGCAGTGGCACAATCTTGGCTCACTGCAATCTCTGCCTCCCAGGTTCAAGCTATCCCCCTGCCTCAGCCTCCTGAGCAGCTGGGACTACAGGCACACGCCACGACACTTGGCTAATTTTTTGTATTTTAGTAGAGATGGAGTTTCACCATGTTTGCCAGGATGGTCTCGATCTCCTGACCTTGTGACCTGCCTGCCCTGGCCTCCCAAAGTGCCGGGATTAGAGGTGTGAGCCACCGCTCCTGGTCCACACATGCTCTTCCTTTCCTGCCCTGTGGACTCTTGAGAAAAAGCAACTCTATTTATTATTTACTTTTGTTAGATGGTGAAATGGAGGTCCAGCAAATAAAGAGGCCTGTTCTAGGGTTCTAAGATAATGGGTATTTAACTAACGTGAAGCTTCCTAAGTAGATGCAATACAAATTAACAATGATTGACCACAGGTGTAATCACTTCCTCTCTCTCACCCTGCCAGGAATTAATGATACAAGTTTAAATAAAACATGTAGTGTTGGAGAAGCGTGCATGTTTTCCCTCCCTCCCTCCCTCCCTCCCTTCCTTCCTTCTTCCCTTCCTTCCTTCCTTCTTCCATGGTCTGAATGTTTCTGTCCCCCTAAAATTCATGTGTTGAAATCCTAACCCCCAAGATGATGGTATTAGGAGGTGGTATTTGAAAGGTGATTAGGTTATGAAGGTGGAGCCCTGGTGAATGGGATTAGTGCCCTGATAAAAGGGACACCAGAGATACCCTCATCTCATCATGTGAGGATATAGCAAAGAGGCACTATCTGTGAGCCAGAAGCAGGTCCTTACCAAACACCAATCCACCTGGACCTTGGGATTTTCAGCCTCCAGGCTGTGAGAAATAAATTTCTGTTGTTGATAAGCTATCCTGTTTAGTTATTTTGTTATAGCAGCCTAAAAGGGCTAACAATCAACCTTTCTTCCCTCCCTCCTTCCCTCCCTCACTCCTCTCTCCTTCCTTCTTTTACTTCTTTTCTTTTCTTTTTCTTTCTTTGAGGAAGCCACAAAAGAGACTATTTGTTGTCCCAAAGCTCAGATACAGTAAATAGTTTGCTTTTCAGGGTTTGTGCTGGGATTTGAACTCAGGTTGGCTTGACCCTGTCCCATAATGTGATTTTCCAAACTGGATTTCTCTATCCATTTCCCTGTTTGCTGTGTGCCCCTGCTGGCTTTTCCATCCCTGTGGCAGCTCCCCGTCTCTGTCATAACTGGAATTCCCAGCCTCCACTGGCCAACCCACCCATGCTCTCTGTCACAAAGGTGGAGCCCAACTTTCCACCCAAATGGAATTCCAAATTGATTTAAAAACCACATTCCCCACGTGGAACCAATAGTGTTACATGCTGTCTGGTTTCACTCATGAGCTAAGTGTTACTTAAGAGTTGTGCTCCAATCCTAGTCTGGTTTTATTGAGGACATTCTCAAGCTAAAGAATTTCAAAAGGAAGCCAGCTATGCAGCCAGGGACCCCTTGAACCTGTTGCTTGGCGCCTTCCCTCAAGCCAAGCCGACACTCGGAGCAGAGCTTCCTCCCGCAGTGAACACCTCCTCTGTGGGATGGGGGATGTAAGGAAGGGAACAGCAAGACGGAAACTGAGGAAGAGGGAGAAAGACCTGCCCTTGGTTGAAGATGAGACACATGAAATCCTAGTGGCCTCATGAGGTGTCAACCCTCTCAGGCCTACAGGGGCACAACATCAGGGTTTGTGGCCCACATGCCCACTGCACCAGCCACATCCGCTGCTCTGCCCTGAACCCAGCAGGTCAGCTCCTACCATGGCCCTGCTGCACTACCTTTTGCAAAGGTTTAGAGTGAGGAGAAGGGAGACCAACTCCATTTTTTTCTGAATGGAAGCATCAACTCCAAAAGTGAAAGAGTCAACAGGCTCTCTCATGAGTACATTAAAATATACACATCAGGAAATGAAATCAAGCCAGACGATGAGAAAGTCTTGGAGAGGAAGGGTGTTCTCTGTCCTTCAGAACATTTGCTTGTTCTAGTGGAGGGAAAATCAGTGAGTGTTGACAGAGACACCCTAGACAGCATCGTATAGGCCACACTGCCATCACGAGAAAGCAGGGGCTTTTCTGGGCAAGGCGGCAGGGGTTGACAGACATGGGGACCTGGCTTCAAAGCTGCCTGAATATATTTCCTTCTGGCCTGCAGGCTGGAAGGTAGATAGGTGCAGGCTCACTTCCTGGGGCCTGTGTAGAATTGAGGGGCCTTAGCTTTGCTTCTGAACTCCCCATCCTCCATTCCCTACAAAATTTCTAGAAACGGAAAATAGTTTTCTACTGACAGCTAAGAGCCTCTCTGCTATCCAGGTCCCTCTCCGAGCAAGTCTGGTCCCACCTCCCAGAATTGGTCCTCAAGCTGCTGCCTGAGAGAGCTCTGCTACCTCCAGTCCTGTCTCTCCTTCAAGAATTAGCCAGGCCCCTTCTGCCTCCATCAGGCACCCACTGACTGTTTCTGACACCTGCCCTCGCCCTCTCTGCACTTTCTCAGCTCAACACATCACGCTGGAAATGTTCCTGAGACTGTGGATCTATGTGAGTTGTGACTCCCTTGCAAGACCGTAGACCTTCGAAAGCAGGGATCAAGTCCACATTTGTGTATATTCTTGAAGCCAAGGTCAGGGCCCCCTCAGTTGAGAGAGTCTACGTTTATTTAAACTCCCTAATATAGTCAGAGTAACCTTCTTGGCAGTCTGGTTGAATTACCCGAACACTTTCTAAATTCCACTCTTCCATAACCTTCTTTATGACTCTGGTATTATGTTTCCCATTTTATAGGTGAGCAAACTAAGACTTGGAGAGTCAAGAGTTGCTCACAAATGCCTCACAAGGAAGAGGCAGCTCTCAGCCTTGAACCTCGTCCTGTCATGCACATCCAGGGCTTTCTCCATCAGCAGCCTCCAGACCCCACGTGCACACACACCCGGCTGGGTTTAGATGGAGTTCAAATATTCACCACGCCCTCCACGGCCCACTCTGGAGGAACCAGGGCTCTGTCCAAGGAGCAAAGCTGGGAGGGTTGTGAGCAGGTCTTCAGGACGGGGAGTCAGAGCACCAGTCAGCCTCCTCCTGGCTCGACATTGGGTCAAGCCGCTAGTCACAGAGCCACGCCTACATCCCTTTTGGTCCCTTGCCGAGCTCTGGACACACCTGGGTTCTTGCTGTGGTCTGCCATTTCTAGAGGGAATTGTCTAGAGACTCATAAGAGAGCAATAAAACCCTCTAACTTCTACATTTCCACATGTCCAGATGGGCTGTCATGGGGTTCCCAGCATCCCAGTCTCAGCCAAATAACAGATAACCAAGAGATTCTCACTCTGCAAGGCCTGGATTTTCATAGAGATGACCCAGCACTCTGTCCAGAGGCTCTTCCTCACTGTCTACCAGGCTGCTGCGAGCCTCAATGTACAGAGGAGGAACATGGGCTTTGGAGACACTCACTGGACACACACAGATAGAGCACCTACTGTGTGCTGGGAAGGTGTTAGGTCTGGGGATATGGGAAAGGGAAAGATATTGAGATGCAGTGGGGCAGGCGAAGTCACCAGCCAATTATAATCAAATGAGGATGCCTGGCAATGCAAGAGTGTAGAGGAGGGGGAGCTGTCAGCCTGGGGATCCTGGAAGGCTCCTTGCAGGAAGCAAGGCCTGAGTGGAAAAGGCCGGAGAGCTGAATCTGCAGATGCCTGGGGGCCAGACAGAGCTGATTTAGAGGGGCCTGAAAACAATTCCACTTGATGGAGCAGAGGATAGTGGGTATACATGTGAGGAGGGAGGGGTAAACTGAGAGCTGAAGCCACAACCAGGCAAAGCCAGGTGCCAGTCATTACTTGCCCTGTGACCTGAGCAAGTTCCTTCATCTCTTTGAGGGTCAGGTAGCTCAGTTCTACAATAAAGACAATAATTCCTACCTTCCAGGCTTAGTGTGACCATGCAACATGACCACCGCCTAAGTGCCCATCTGGTGCTGGGCTGGGCCTTCCCCACACTGCCCTTCCCCATACCTGCCCAAGGGCAGGCATGGCGCCCCACCCTGCAGGCCAGTCTGGTCTAAGCACAACCCCAAATCATGTGGTAGAGGAGGGCAGGAGGGCCGGAATTCATTCCACCGCTCAGAGTCTGGGATGAGTACTAGAGCCCTGAGCCTCCCCACCATCCTCCCTCATGTTGCCCATCTCCAGGGGGACACGATTCGTGAGGGAGGGGTGTCCTTGAGGCTCCTCATATTTTGCAGATAACAGAGGACACCCAGGCATGGCCCCTGGGCTGTGACCAAAGTGGTCTGCCAGAGGAAGGTGTTGAAATCAAATTCTTACTCTCAAAGTTACCCAGAAGCCGGTAAACAGATTTTGTGGACAGAACTCAGACTACTCCCCTTCTCAAGGTTGTTGAGAATAGTTGTTTTTTTTCATAGTTCAGTTTCTAGCACTGCCCACCCCTGCCTGCACCCCGTCTTGGGACTTCATCTTCATTGTGCCTCATATCCAGCATGTCAGTTTTATGTACCTCTGATGTTGTCCCTCCCTGACACCCCAAAGTCACTGCTCTCGTCCCTGGCTTCCGCCTTCCTCCCTGGACTCTTGCCTCCCAGCCGACCTCTTAAGCACTGTCTCCAACCTTGGCAGCGTCCTCTGTAGGGTGCCAGGTGATACCACCAGCCTAAGGGGAGAGCTGGGCTTTTGAGAAATACAAACCCAGGCCCCACTGCTGGAAACTCTTAAGCTAACACAGGGGACATGAAGTAATTTGGGGCTGGAGTACAGGACTTTGCAGAGTAAATTGAGGGATCCTGCAGTTTAGAACCAAACCACAAATAGCATTGAGGCCAGGCTATGGAGTACAGTCCTGACTGCCCAGGCCATTGGTTGTGACCCTGCTTCCTGGAGTCCCGGGTTTCCATACAATGGCCAGGTAAGCTGCAGGGAAAGAGGCAGTAAGCCAGGATGAGGGGCGGGGCTGCAGGGAAAGAGGCGGGGATGTACGGTGAGGGGCAGGGCTGCAGGGTGGGGACGGGGCTACGGGGAAAGAGGCGGGGCTGCAGGGCGAGGGGCGGGGCCGTAGGATGAGGAGCAGGGCCGCAGCGTTCAGGACGCCCCCTCCTTTGCAACTGGCACAGCTCCACTCATGTCTGTTTTCCATGCTGTGGGCATGAGGAGGCAGGGCGCATGGAGATGACATACTAGTAAAAGGTGCGTTTGAAAGTTGTCAAAACGCGTTAGGGCAGTGTTGAAGGATTCTGAGCAGGGGAGGAGGTTATTATGACCTGATTTGGGGGATAAGAGGTGGAAGATGGATTGGAGAGACCAGGACACTGTTAGGAGCCTACCTGTTCCTAACCAGGATGGGGTCAGGAGTGTAGAGGAGCAAAGAGGTGGAGATGACACTTTCTAGAGACAGAATAAGAAGCTGGCACTTGAGAATGGATGGGGTGCAGATCTTCCCTCCTCTGCTAAGTGACTTGAAGGTAGGAACTGGGATCCTTCCACCTTTCTGACCCTCATGGTCTCTGTCACAGTCAGAGCCTTACAAGGCCCAAGTGCTTTCTAGGTACCGGCTGGGTGAATGAACAAGGGGCCAGGTCCTGCAGTCCCACAATATAAGCTCTGTGGAACTTGGAATGAGGGTCCTGACCTCATTCAGAGGCTGTGTGCCAGTGAGGGTTAGGCCACAAACTCTGCAGCCAGGGGTTCACTCCTGACCCCTCTCCCTGCCAGCTGCATGACCCTGGGCAAGTAACTAAGCTTCAGGTTGGCTCAATTTCTTCACTGGTAAAGTGGGAATAATAAGAGTATGTATTTCATAGAATTGTTGTGAGGACTGCATGCATATAAAGAAAGTGCTTAGGACAGTGCCTGGCAGCACAGGTATGTTAACTACTTAATAAAGGCAGTGATCATTGGGAGAGGAAATATGGCCTGGATTCTCGAGCCAGCCTGCCTGGATTCAAGCCTGGCACTGCTGTTTGGTAGCTGTGGGTCCAGAGGCAAACTTATTAGCCTCTCTGGGTCTCAGTTTGCTTCCTTGTCAGAGAGGGTAATAATAATTTTACCTGTTTCCAGAACTGATATTCAGTTGCTGTATGCAACCATGCAGCCATACTTGCAGCTACAATATTCAAATATGTTCATACCAGCTGTTAACAGCCAGCTCATCTCCAAAGGGCCACCCATTCCCCTCTCAGACCTTTCCTGAAAGCTAGCAATGGCAACATTTACAACTAGGATGAAAGGGCTGTTCTTCTAATGGGGTTTATCACTGGATTAAAAAGAATTCCAAAAACACTTTAAGAAATGACAGAATCCTTTTTTGGAGCAAACCATTCTTTTATTCATCCATTCATTCAATAAATATTTATTCTCTGACCCCAGATGTCAGAGCTAAAGAAAAATAAGCTTTGGTCCTTGCCCTCAAGAGACTCACAATATAGTGGGGAAAAAATAATCAGAAAGTAAGGGGCTGAGTAACAGAATAAACAGGGCCTGGGGACTCTCTCAAGGTGACAATGACAGAGGACAAATTTAACTGGCAGACCAAGATGGGACACTTTTTTTGTCCAGCAGTGGCCTCTCTACTTTATACTCACTCTTCCTATGTAGGGTTGCCAGATTTAGCAAATAAAAATAGAAGATGCTCAATTAAATGTGAATTTCAGATAAACAACAAAGGAACTTTTTAGTGTCTAAGTATGTCCCAACATAAATGCATGGAACTTACACTAAAAAAAATAATTTTTCCTTGTTTATCTGAAATTCACATTTAAGCTGGCATCCTGTATTTTATCTGGCAAGCCCATACACGAGTTTGTTTTCCTGGAGAGAACAAGAAGAAAAAGCTAGAACGGGGAGGGAGAAGAGACTGAAGGGACCTGGAGGGAAGTGGGGAGGAAAGGCAGAGGAGGCAGGGGAAGGAAGGGAGAGATGGGAGGCAGGGCTGAAGGGAGACAGATGCACCCTCATTGCAGCTGCTTCTCCCTCCCTCAATTGCCTCCCCAGTGATGTGCCAGGGAGGCGTGCGGGCACGGCTTGGGAACCTGAGTGTGCTCTCTGAAATGTCAGCAGAAATAAACCTGGCTAATCCTCTGCGATGGCCCGTCACATTAATATCCCTGAAATTCCAAGCGGATTAAAATAACCGTGAGCATGACACCATTTGGAAGACTGGGGATTTACTTGGAAGCGGTGGCCCATTGGCGAGCATTCCTCTAATTGCTGCTTCGTATAAATAGAGTGTTCTTTAATATCGCCACCAGCCCGGGCTGACAGATTTAGATCGGAGCTGTCTAAGTCATTAGTGCCCAGGCTGTGGTAAACCAAGGCTCCGTTAGGGCTGTAAATGGGATTCTCACGGGCCAATCAATCTTACCAAAGCCGCCAGTGTTGCCTGTTGATCTGCAAGGTCCTGAGTGGCTACAGCTTCCCAGAAATGTGCTTGCATCTGTCAGAATTATAAGCGGCTGGCAGCTGACACAAAGGTCATATTTGCTGCTAGTGTGGAAATAGAATCTCCCCAGTACAAGAAATGCTACTTAGCAGTATATCAATTGCAGGCGGGTCATTAAAGGAGGTGTGTGTGTGTGTGTGTGTGTGTGTGTGTGTGTGTTACAACCTGCGTTGCCTAGAACCTGTATCCTTTGTAGGTCTACCCCGGGCTCAAAAGCAGGTGCTCTGTTGAATAAAATTAAATAATAACTAGTTCATGATGAACTTCTCAGCATTATCATCATAAGGCAGTTTTTCCTTCTGTCATCTAACAAGTATTTATTGAGTGTTCATGCTGTTCCAGCCACTGTTCTAAGCACTCTATAACGACTTAGTGAAGGCTCTCTCACTTGCTGGCTGTGTCGTTTGAACGTGTGATTGGCCTCTCTGAGCCTCAGGTTTTCCATCTTTAAAATGAGGATAGTAGTACCTGCTTCAGCTGGGCGCGGTGGCTCACCCTTCAGCTGGCCTATAATCCCAGCACTTTGGGAGGCCGAGACGGGTGGATCATGAGGTCAGGCGTTCAATACCAGCCTGGTCAACATAGTGAAACGCTGACTCTACTAAAAATACAACAAATTAGCTGCGTGTGGTGGTGGGCCCTTGTAATCCCATCTACTCAGGAGGTTGAGACAGGAGAAGTGCTTGAACCTGGGAGGCAGAGATTGCGGTGAGCCGAGATCGTGCCACTGCATTCCAGCCTGGGCGACAGTGTGAGACTCCATCTCAAAAAAATAAATAAATAAAAATAAAAGTAACACCTGCTTCAGAGAGTGTTGGGAAGCTCTGATGAAATAAAGTTCCTAAGATGCTAGCGCTGGTGATACTCAGTGTGCCCCAGCCAGCAATGGTAATGAAAACTTACATCAGATGGTAGCATCTGAGAGGTTGGTAGAGGAGATGAGGGAGCCAGGAAAGGATTGGCCAGACTCAGAGGTGGTAAACCAGTTGTGGGCACCCCGTGAGGAGTAACTAAAGGTCCAGATGACTGTGTCTACTCAGGCTCCATCTGAGGGCAGATCTGATTTGGGGAGGGGATCTCACAGCAATGGCAGGTTCCAGGACAGGGTCTGTGCATGCTTGACGCTACATTATGCTCTATTCAAGTAGCCCCAGGGAAGCCAGGTCCTGCTCCACCCAAAGAGAGGGGACAGATAAGGGACAGGCACAGGAGCTTCTAGCAGCATCAGACTTGGGCAAGGCAAAACCACTGGGGAACCCAGGTTGTCTCTTGGATTTTTTCCTGGCCCATTTCATCAACTGGAAGGCTCATCAGCTCTGCAACAAACCTGAGATGCTTGTTTTGGAGTTGATTCTCTGTAGGTGAATTGGATCTGGGTTAAGCCAAGCAATTCTTGGACAAGTTGGCTTATAAGGTGGGATTGCATGAAGCACCATGGCGAGGAGTCCGTTTTCTGTGTTGTGACAGAATTCCACCCAGAATCCACTGAAAGTTCATCTAGGGAGGTTGCTTTTGCAAGACTCAGCAAGGGGGTTGCTCCACCCCAGCCATTGGCACATTCCTCATGACTGCTTGGTTCCTTGTGTCAACACAACACGTTACATGTTTATAAGTCTGTTTCGTCTCGTGGCTTGTAGGAGTCTCACATTAGCACGCATCAGCTCTCTGGGGTGCCGCTTGACCCAACACAAAGAACTCAAACTTTGGAATCCCTCAGCCCTGGAATCACACCCGCCTTCACCATCCGTTTCACTCAGTAGTCCAAAAATTCTAAACCCCACCTTTTTATGCATTTTAATGGCTCTGAAATCAGAATATGTCTTGCAGTCAGTGACACTTTGCTGTTATAATTGGCAGTTCTATTATATATATTTTTTTTATTTTTATTTTTATTTTTTATTTTTTTGAGACAGAGTCGCTCCCTGTTGCCCAGGCTGGAGTGCAGTGGCGGGATCTCGGCTCACTGCAAGCTCCACCTCCCGGGTTCACGCCATTCTCCTGCCTTAGCCTCCCAAGTAGCTGGGACTACAGGTGCCCACCACCACGCCGGGCTAATTTTTTGCATTTCCAGTAGAGATGCGGTTTCACCACGTTAGCCAGAATGGTCTCGACCTCCTGACCTTGTGATCTGCCTGCCTTGGCCTTCCAAAGTGCTGAGGTTTCAGGTGTGAGCCACCGCACCTGGCCCCTTTTTTTTTTTTTCTTTCTTTTTTTTTTTTTTTTTTTTT